>NC_054708.1:76578097-76605526 GCF_016097555.1 Gigantopelta aegis
AATTTCCTGCTATATTTGTGTTGCACAGGTCTTGTTTATGAACATTTAAACTTATAACCCTTATATTTTATTTCTTCTTATTTGTCCCGCCAGACAGAATCGTGTGCATCAGTGACTGCGCGGGGCAGGCAGACGCCTACTACCCCGACTGTACGTCGTGTAACAAGTTCTTCTTCTGTATGAGCGGCATGAGCTTCGCCTTCGACTGCTCGCCACTCCACTACGACGCCCAAACAGGAATCTGCAACTTCGCAGGCACCATTATCTGCAGGTGAGTTTTTATTCTTCTCCCGTGTCTGTCAGCTTTCTGGAGACTCATCCAAAGACTACATCTGATTAGGTTGTAACGTACAATGGAAAAGAGTAGGTTATAAGTAAATGTTACTATTGGGGTATATTGCTCAATAATATGTTACAGTGGCTTTAAAGCTCACGGGCCTATTTCACAAAACATCGTAAGTTTACGTCTGCAACTAGCAGTTATACCAGGCATACACACATTTACAAGTGTTTGGCATCTATTTCACTAAACATCGTAAGTTTACGTCTGCAACTAGCAGTTATACCAGGCATACACACATTTACAAGTGTTTGGCATCTATTTCACTAAACATCGTAAGTTTACGTCTGCAACTAGCAGTTATACCAAGCATACACACATTTACAAGTGTTTGGCATCTATTTCTCGAAGAAATTTACATCATTACAGAAGATGGAGAATTTTAAGGACAAAAGAAAATGAAATTCGTGTACTTTTAACTATATTTGTTGTACTATAATAGTAATAAAACGTGTGGTTTAGTCATAGATTTACGTTTACGTGCAAAACTAGGCTTACGATGTTTTATGAAATAGGCCCCAGGGTAGCCCCTTTGATAGTAGATTTGAATGAAATAAAAAAATACAGACATGTTTTATAATGGTTGGTTACATACCTACTGGAAGAAACATTTTATGCGACTTTTTTTATTATATAACATTTATTGAAATATCAGTGAAGTATCAGTGATGTATCAGTGAAACAAAAGTGTTATCAGTCACTCAGTGATGATAACACATTTTAGAGTGAACATTTCACTATTTCACTCAGCAGCAAGTTAGCCAACTGGTATTATAAAATTGAAAAATAAATCACCATCCTCAAAATGTCGAGGAAGGGAAAGTTGAACTCCACAACATAACGGGTGTAAGGGCTGTTTTTAGTATTGAAATACCTGCTTTTGACAACTATAGAATAGGTATTTTGATGCGTCCGTTTCCGCGTTTCGCGCCCCACCGCCCCGCGCCAAAAACTGCCCTAGGTTCTAATGTGTTTCTATATGTACGTCTTCAGGACAACTACAACCTCCATGACATCACCAACGAGTGCAACGTCTGTAACCAGTGTGACGTCACGAACCAGTCGCCAGTCAGTGACGACAAGCCCCACGTCAGCGTTCAGTCGACAGTCCCAGACCAGCGTTACTTCACCGACCACGACGACGTCTGCCACGAGCCAAACACCCACCACCAGTGCAACGTCGCTTACAAGTCCAACGTCTCCCTCACTATGTAAATATCAAATAACATTCAGATATATATCTGTTTTAATCATATCATATTTCAGAATCAGAACCCCCTGAAGAAAAAGAAAGAAAAGAGAAAAACAATAATAAAGAGAGAGAGAGAGAGAGAGAGAGAGAGAGAGAGAGAGAGAGAGAGAGAGAGAGAGAGAGAGAGAGAGAGAGAGAGAGAGAGGGAGGGAGGGGGAGGGAGAGAGAGAGAGAGAGAGAGAGAGAGAGAGAGAGAGAGAGAGAGAGAGAGAGAGAGGAAGATAGATGAAGAGAGATAGAGCGAGGGATATAGATGGAGAGAGATGGAGAGAGAAAGGGACATAGATGAAGAGAGATAAATGGAGAGATATGATAGGCAGCGTCAGATAAAGTACACACACATGCAGGGAGAGATACAGAGAGAAGGGGCGAAAGAACTAACAAGCGAGAGAGAGAGAGAGAGAGAGAGAGAGAGAGAGAGAGAGAGAGAGAGAGAGAGAGAGAGAGAGAGAGAGAGAGAGAGAGAGAGAGAGAGAGAGAGAATCCCTGTCACAGACTAACACAAAGTGATGCTGTATTCTTCTTTTAGTACACCGGAACTGTATCACAAGCTGCCTGGGACAATCCATTGGTAAATATCCTGACTGCAACAGCTGCTTCAGGTTCTGGAACTGCTATGGCAATACCGGACTATCGTTTCCCTGTCCGCCCACTCTTCACTACGACCCGGCACTCGGTGTGTGCAACTTCCAGTCGCTCGTCAACTGCGTGTAAGTACCGTTTCCAGTATACATTTCGAAAATATTAAGGAGGTAGATGTCCCTAGAAAAATACAAAAGTGGAGATGGGTATCAAATGAAATTTTGTAATAATCAGCCGGGATCGGCGATCTAGTGGTTAAGCCATCCAACATAAGGCTGGTTTGTACTGATGCCGGTACCTTCTCCCAATCAGGGTAGGTGTAATACCACTACTCCGATTTCTGTCTCACTAACCACTAACAACTAGCCTACTGTCCTGCATCGACAGCCCAGATAGCTGAGATGTGTGCCCAGGAAAGCGCGCTTGAAAATGTATTGGATAGAAGCACGAAAATAAGTATACTAATAAATGAAAATGTATGTAATAGTCATAAGTTTGCACAATCCCACATCTGATAATGATTTAAAGCTACCTTGAGTTTTATTACAACGTTTAAATAGCAGTTGTTTGACATGGTCATTTATGTTTGTATATCCCACCAGTGTCCATGCGTCATCTCTGTACCTTTGGCCATGAAACGGGAAGGGAAGCAATTCTGCGTTGTACTTGATCATGGAACTTGTACTCAATACCGGCCTCGGTGGTGTCGTGGTTAAACCATCGAACATAAGGTTGGTAGGTATAGGGTTCGCAGCTCGGTACCGGCTCTCACCCAGAGCGAGTTTTAACGACTCAATGGGTAGGTGTAAGGCCACTACACCCACTTCTCTCTCACTAACCACTAACAATTAACAACTAACCCAATGTCCTGGACAGACAGTCCAGATAGCGAGGTGTGTACCCAGGACAGCGTACTTGAACCTTAATTGGATATAATCACGAAAATAAGTTGAAATGAAATGAAAATGTACTCAGTTAATTAGTGAAATGGTTCAAACAAGCAATACTCGACAAACTCGATTAATCGGAACATCGCTACAGTAAATGGACTTATTTAATTAGTGAAATGGTTCAAACAAGCAATACTCGACAAACTCGATTAATCGGAACATCGCTACAGTAAATGTACTCAGTTAATTAGTGAAATGGTTCAAACAAGCAATACTCGACAAACTCGATTAATCGGAACATCGCTACAGTAAATGGACTCAGTTAATTAGTGAAATGGTTCAAACAAGCAATACTCGACAAACTCGATTAATCGGAACATCGCTACAGTAAATGGACTCAGTTAATTAGTGAAATGGTTCAAACAAGCAATACTCGACAAACTCGATTAATCGGAAAATCGCTACAGTAAATGGATTCAGTTGAGGGCGAAGAACAACGATACTAGATATTCGTTGGGTAGAGCTCTCAATCTTGCAGTTCGATGCCTACAATTGTTCTTTGTGATTTTTGCATCTTTGAAGGGCAGTCTTGGCGATTTTGAAATATTCAAGATGGCCCGTCTAACCTTAGAACTGGCAACATCTTGGGTCTGTATCACTTGACAAACCTGTTGAATTCTATGGCAAGGTCTTAGGACACTAGAGAGACACGGAATATGGCCTCTGTGCTGTAGTGGTTAAGCCATCGGACTTAGGGCCGGTTGTCACTGGGTTCGGCTCTTGGTACCGGCTCTCACCCAAAGCGGGTTTAACGACTCACTGGGGAGGTATAAGGCAAGTATAGAATAGACAGTCCATATAGCTGAGGTTTGTGCCCAACACAGCGTGCTTGAACCTCAATTGTATTTAAGCACACAAATATCTAATACTGAATAAAGACGAAGTCTTTTAATTAAAAACAAATGTTTTTAAAATAAACAACACGCAGGTTTGTAAGACGCCTATATGTACCTGTAATAGGAAGACACCGGTGGTCTGAAAGTATTCCGTTATCCATATATCCTAGAACCACAACCTCTTCCACGACGTCAATGACCAGCATTACATCGGCCACAAGTCCGACGTCGCAAACCAGTGCACAGTCTGCGACAACCAGCCCGACGTCAGCATTAAGTCAGCAGTCTCAGACCAGCGTCACATCGCCAACTACCACCACATCAGCAACAAGCGCAACCCTTACTACCAGTGTCACGTCGATGACGTCACCTTCGCTCAGTAAGTAACTAGTAGAGTTGGCTTTCTTTAACGATGTGTGTTGTGTTTTCTGTTTTGTCAAACCCTAAACTTAACCCTGAGGCCCGTTAGGTAGTCGAAGATAAAAATGTACGTTTTTGTCCAATTCTATATAAAGATAAAAATCTGGGATGCCCCTCCCTTAACTAGAGACTTTCCTCCCTTCAATAGACATTGTGCTCATACCGCCACACACGCACACTTGTTATCTTTCATAGGGGCCAGGTCCGGTAACATAAAGCACATGTAACACTTACGTCAGACGTACACCATACATAATATGTGGCGTACGTCTGACGTAAGTGTTACGAGTGCTTTGTGTTACCGGGCCCAGATGACAACACTGGAACACATTGATTAATTAATGATCGTCTGTTGGATGTCAAACATTCGATGATTCTGACACATTGTCTTCAAGAGAAACCTGTTATATTTCTCCATCAGCAGCAAGGGATCTTTTACAACGGCGGCGAAACAGGGGTAGCAGGGTGTGGGTGTCTGGTCCACCAATAATTTTGCCGGAGTCCGGTGTGTCCTTTTGCCTTCCACCCAATACTGCCACAAGTCATTTGATGTAGTTAGATCTTTCAAACTGAATCTCGTCTGAGGAAGAAATGTAAAGGAGTCTTTGTTTAATTACACCCATGTAGATGAATGATTATTAGGTATTAATATACGATACTACGACATTGGTGACACATATTTAATATCAACATAAAAATAATGACTTGATATAATTGAAACTCATACTTTTAAAATGACTGATGTTATTCAGATGCTAGGAAATCGCGTTTCAGGCCATCAAAATATCACAATTTTCCTGACAGGGATGTCCTTGACACCCTGCGACTAAATAACTGTGACAACTGTTCCGTCGCCTCTGTATTATATGCACTTCAAGTAGATGGGGAAGTTTATACCACTGCATTTGATCTACCAGTGGTGCGCCTCTGGTTGGGACATGAAAAACGTCAATGTTTGCACTGGATGGGACAGGGAAAGCGCCAATGGTTGCACTGGATGGGACATGAAAAACGCCAGTGGTTGCACTGGATGGGACATGAAAAACGCCATTGGTTGCACTGGATGGGACAGGGAAAACGCCATTGGTTGCACTGGATGGGACAGGGAAAACGCCAGTGGTTGCACTGGATGAGGCAGGGAAAACGCCAACGGTTGCACTGGATGGGGCAGGGAAAACGCCAGTGCTTGCACTGGATGGGCAAGGGAAAACGCCAGTGCTTGCACTGGATGGGACAGGGAAAATGCCAATGGTTGCACTGGATGGGACAGGGAAAACGCCAATGGTTGCACTGGATGGGACATGAAAAACGCCAATGGTTGCACAGGATGGGACAGGGGAAACGCCAATGGTTGCACTGGATGGGACAGGGAAAGCGCCAATGGTTGCACTGGATGGGACAGGGAAAGCGCCAATGGTTGGACTGGATGGGACAGGGAAAGCGCCAATGGTTGGACTGGATGGGACAGGGAAAACGCCAATGATTGCACTGGGTGGGACAGGGAAAGCGCCAATGGTTGCACTGGATGGGACAGGGAAAACGCCAATGGTTGCACTGGATGGGACAGGGAAAGCCCCAATGGTTGGACTGGGTGGGACAGGGAAAACGCCAGTGACTGCGCTGGATGGGACAGGGAAAGCGCCAATGGTTGCACTGGATAGGGACAGGGACAACGCCAATGACTGCACTGGGTGGGACAGGGAAAGCGCCAATGCTTGCACTCGATGGGACAGGGACAACACCCAACGGGTTCGATCTCACGACCAAACTCGTCAGACAAGCGCTTTACCAACTGAGTTAAAACCTGTTGCTAAGTGATATCTGTTGTCCTAATCGAAATTCGTTCTAACCAATTGGTTATTTATTTACATCATTAGTATATTGCTTATCACACACAATACAATACACTACCACACTACACTGCACTGTACTGCACCACTCCACTCCACTCCACTCCAACACACTACACTACACTACACTACCACACTACACTGTACTGCACTCCACTCCACTCCACTCCACTCCACTCCACTCCAACACACTACACCACACTACACTACACTACACTACTACACTACAGTGCACTGTACTGCACTGCACTGCACTGTACTGCACTGCACTGCACTGCACTGTACTCCACTCCAGTCCAGTCCAGTCCACTCCACTCCTCCAACACACTACACCACACTACACTACACTACACTACCACACTACACTACACTGCACTGCACTGCACTGCACTGCACTGCACTACACTACACTGCACTGCACTGCACTGCACTGCACTGCACTACACTACACTACACTACAATACAATATTTTACTGCAGCCTGTGTATGTTTACATTGATTGAGGGGTAAATTTCCCATTAAAAACATACAAACTATAACAACAATAAACAACAGCGATTTAAAACACGTATCTGCATCCACGTACCACACAGACATAAGACATAATAATTATATAGGAGAAGGAGCATTCAACGACACGCCAACACATTGTTAACTACGGCTATTTGATGTAATATAATAGTTGACACTATACAATACTAGAAGGAAGTAACTGTTTTGTATGTATTGTAATCTTGTCCATCACGCAATTTGTACTCGATTCATTTGATTTAAACGAGTAATGCACAACAAACTCGATTGGTCGGAACATCATTCCTGTAAACGTATTCGTTAGATAACCAAGAATTAATGAATGAATGAATGAATGAATGTTTAACGACACCCCAGCACAAAAAATACATCGGCTATTGGTGTCAAACTATGGTGATGCAAACAAATAAAGTGATGATCAACATCGATATAAGAAATCAAGATTGAAATAAAAACATAAAGAACTGGTGAAAAATACAAATATCACAGATAGATACTGACTTTGACTGAAAACTTAAATTTTGTGCTGTATTGACCATTCTCAAAGAGAATAACACCCAATCTATAAGGGAGGAAGGAAATGTTTTATTTAACGACGCATTCAACACATTTTATTCACGGTTATATGACGTCACACATATGGTTAAGGGTCACACAGATATAGAGAGGAAACCCGATGTCGCCACTTCATGGGATACTATTTTCAATTAGCAGCAAGGGATCTTTTATATGCACCACCTCACAGACAGGATAGTACGTACCACGGCCTTTGATATACCAGTCGTGGTCGCCCCGAATTTAAAAAGAAGTAACCGTATCGTACTTGCCTTTACTCGATCATGAAACATATACTCGATTAACTCGCTAACTGGTTTAAACAAGCAATGATAGACTACAATAGATACAAAATCCTCTGAAAAACACTGTACGACACCCTTAGGGCGAATCCACTTTGATTACGATAACTGTTTTGTCGCTCGTATTCACATATGTTGATAATCATTATCATTCCAGTTCACACGGGGCGGTATGTAGCTTAGTGGTTGAGTGCTTGTCCGAGGGACGATTGATCGCAGGATCTAACCTCTTCAGTACCAGCCAGTACCAGGCCGTGGTATGTCCTGACCTGTCTATGGGAAAATGCATATAAAATAGCCATTACTGTTTTATCATTGGGGGGGGGGGGGGGGGGCTATGTGGCTGCGTCAGGTTTCCTCTCTTTCTCTATTGGAAAAATGACAAAATAATGTTAGACACCAAAGAACCGTAGTTTAAAATGTGCTATTGTGTCATTAAACAAACAGAGTCGACTTTACGAAGCCAATTTTATTAAACGCAGGCTACTGAGCATTGTAAATGTGTGTAGTTATAGGCGTCTTTATAAGACTAAACCAGGCCATGTAAGTTTCACCCATATTTGGTTTTCCTTTCCATTCCAGTTCACACGTTTTGCATAACATCATGCTTGGGCCAGGCCACAGGTAAGTACCCGGATTGTAACGACTGCTCGATGTTCTGGAACTGTGGCCACCTCTCCAACGTGATCTTCCCATGTCCACCCACTCTGCTGTATGACGCAAGCCTTGGCGTCTGCAACCACAACCACCTGGTCGCTTGTGTGTGAGTACAGGTCAACATCTTTTAACAGCAATCCACGGAACTCTTAAATACATATAGTTAACATCAGTATGCAGTAAGTAGCAAGCTTTGGCATCTGCAACCACAACCACCTAGTCGTCTGTGTGTGTGAGTACAGGTCTACATCTTTTAATAGCAATCCACGGAACTCTTAAATATATATAGTTAACATCAGTGTGCTGTAGGTAGCAAGCCTCTGCATCTTCAAAGGCGACCACCTGGTCGTTTGTGCGTGAGTACAGGTCTACATCTTTTAATAGCAATCCACGGAACTCTTAAATATATGTAGTTAACATCAGTGTGCTGTAGGTAGCAAGCCTCTGCATCTTCAAAGGCGACCACCTGGTCGTTTGTGCGTGAGTACAAGTCTACATCTACTGTTAATAGTAATCCACGGAACTCTTAAATACATATAGTTAACATCAGTGTGCTGTAGGTAGCAAGCCTTGGTATCTGCAACCACCGCCACCTGGTCGAATACACCGCGTCGCTCGAACCAAAAACAACATGTTGACCGAATGGTTAGGTCGCAATACCCGATGGGTCGAACACTTTCTCGAGCACCGACGGGGTTCGAGCCAACGGGATTCAATTATAGTTAATATCAGAACAGCTACGTTGGAGATCTGTAAGCACCCTTTATAAAAAGGTGCACCTTCTACCTAGAGAGAGTGTACATCTCAGATGTGGATTCAGGAGTGGGGGGCGGTGGGCCAGGAGACTCGTCCACCCTTAAATATATCCCAGGGCCTCCGTTACTAGTTTTTCTTTGCTCGATTCTGTGTTCCCCGCACCTTATTCCTTCCTTGAACACTGTTAAATGCCGACCAAACATACTGCCTTGGGGTTGATATCATTGTTCACATCTTTTACACAAAGAAAGGCTTTTTTAAATAATAAAATATATATATATATATATATATATATATATATATATATATATATATATATATATATATATTTGTTTAGTTTTTTTGTGGGTTTTTTTATATTTTTTTTGTTTTTGTTTTTTTTCCGTATCTTTATATGCAGTGTATTTCTGATCGTCCTAATGTTTTCTAGTAGTTCTAATGTAATTAATTTTCTTATATATTATTATTATTATTATTATTATTATTGTTATTGTTATTGTTATTATTATTATTATTATTATTATTATTATTGTTATTTGTTAACGTGCGGAATTATCGAGATTTACTACAAACATTAGGACTTCCAGAAACCTATTGAGTGTACAGGCTCTTATATTTTGAACAAGGAAATATTTTTAATATGTAATAGTAGTCATCAAAACGGTTCTGTCAATCTCTTCAAGTGAAACCGCGGCGGGGCGTAGGCCAATGATAAAACATTGGCTAATCAAAGTTCTCTCATATGCTTTTGACAGCATGCTGTATTGACTCTGTTAAATTGGCATCTTTGATTTCTATCAATATCCGGCACCAAAACTATATAAACTTCACAAAGTCAAAATGAGTTAATTAAGGATTGTGTTATGCATGGTATTAATCCAGCTTATCCTGCCTCCTACAAAACTGTATTACTTTACTTTCTAGTGAGAATCACTTAAAATGAATAAAAGGGCAAAGTTTCAAATACCATCCGACACTAAAACGAGTGTTTTGAAATATGCCCATAAATCAATGTGCTCTAGTGGTGTCTTTATACAAAACAAACTTTTATGTTTCAAGTCAAATCGGTTCAATTAGTTCAGAATGCGTTGACTTTGGGACTTTATTGGGCTATTTCTCGTTCCAGCCAATGCTCCACAACAAAGGCCGTGGTATGTACCGTCCTGTCTGTGGGATGGTGCATATAAAAGATCCTTTGCTGCTAATCGAAAAGAGTAGCCCATGAAGTGGCGACAGTGAGTTTCCTCTCTCAATATATGTGTGGTCCTAACCATATGTCCGACGCCATATAAATGTAAATAAAATGTTTTGAGTGCGTCATTAAATAAAAAAATTACTTTATTCATTTCGTAATGTTTGAAGTCAAATCGTGTCAGTTAGTTCAGAATACTTTGATTTTAGGACCACGACATCGTCAACTACGTCAGCGACATCAGCGACGTCTGCCAGGAGTCGAACCTCGATGACCAGTCCTCGGTCGGTGACCACCAGTCCCACTTCAGCTTTCAGCAGACAGTCTGCGACGAGCCCAACGTCGGTCACGTGGATAACGTCAACCACTAGCGGTACATCCAACACTAGTCCGACGCCTGCATCGCCATGTAAGTCTTCATCATAAATGGGGGTGGGTGGGGTGGGGTGGGGAGAATGGGTCTGCACGTAGCCTAGTGGTAAAGTGTTTGCCCAAAAATTTGCAAACAAAAATTATGGCTACATTTATATATATACTATGCAATATTTTAGCAGCAAAAAACTAAATAATAATAATATAAAAAAATGATTATGTTCTTCACTACAAAACCTCTTGTTACTGTAGCTCATTAAATGCATTCTAATAATGGCAAACAATTAACCATTAACCCACTGACCTTGACATTGAGCCCAGATAACTGAAGTAAGTGCCCAGGATAGCGTGCTTGAACATTAATTGAACATATGCACGAAACTCAAATTAAATGTAAACAAAAGAAACGAAAAATTAGTTCAACAAATGCTATGCATTTTGATGCATGGATTCATAGACGTGTTATAAATACATGCACCAGGAAGATTGTGGACAACCATGTGGGCTGTCCATTGTCAATCTACCCCCCCCCCCCCACCCCAATGCTAAACTGTTATTAATGATGCTGATCAATTCCATACCAATGGAAACTATCTAAGCTTGAATGATCACTTCCTACCTGAACTAAACACAATCTGTATCGGTGTGAGTATATGTGTATGGATATTTTGACCAACCTTGTGTGTTCCCCTTTCTACTTTGGATCTACGAAGACAAAAGTAATATTTAAACATCAGAAGAAACAATGGCTATGCAATGAGAAATGGAAGTACAATCAAACCTAAACGTGTCGCCAACCATAGTCAGCAGCCACCTGTCTTAGTTGATTGTTCTGTTCCCCCTGGATGATTTGTATTGCATTTACGATAAAAGACGAGACATAGGTGCACGTATTACCTTTACAATGGCTGCGGTATCTGTGGTAACGGCATTATCTTTTATATTTAGCTCAACTTTAAAGGTTTGTGTTTAGCCCCATTTCTCACAAACTATAAGTCTTACATCTCTGACATTTGGTTTATAGTTTCATCAAAAATAATCAAATTTATTAAATAAAATATTAATTGATGGTATTTTTGGTAAGGTTTGTTTCTTCACATACATGTACATTGAGAAAAACATCAGTGGCTGAAACCATCAGCTACACTGAATGTTGAATAAAGTTATGGTAGACATTTAATTTCACTGAATTCTTTATTGATAAGTGACCTCTATTAAACTGTTACTTGTTTAGCATTGGCAGCAACTACATACTAAAGTTATTAGATAGGAAAAGAGGGGTGGGGTGGGGTGGGGGGACAACTGCCCCCTAGTGCTGAAGCAAAACCTCAAATTCGGGCAGAAATGATGCAGATATTCCGGGAAAATGTGCTAACCTGAGACCTTTCTACCATGTATTTCCATCATTCTACCCTCAAAATTAGTTGTAATCCATGTAAAAATGTGTAGTGATTCGTTTACAACCCTATATAGCTCTGTTTGGTAGTAATGCTAAGATGAATAAATGTTGTTATCCAGATTCGGACATTTAATCCCAAATCAGTATACATGTACCTGCGTTATGTGGCCTCAATTAAAACATTGCCTGTACATTTTACGCAACCAGAAGTAGAGGCATCAAACCATAAACCAAAAGGAAAATGCAAGCGAGGAATGCATTCTTTGAGTAAATTAAACTTGGTATTTGAATTCATCTAGTTTGATTATATATTTCAAGAAAGTCCAGCTACAATGGCGCCTTAGGGAGGTTAATACTCGATTGATAAGATATTTTGTGTGATTCAAACTGAATTCACAGCCACGGTATTTTTATTAGTTTATGGAGAGAGAAAGAAAGAAAGTTTGTTTTATTTAACGACGCCACTAGAGCACATTGATTTTGTATCTTATCATCGGCTATTGGACGTCAAACATATGGTCATTCTGACACTGGTTTTTTTTTTTTAGAGGAAACCCGCTGTCGCCACATAGGCTACTCTTTTACGACAGGCAGCAAGGGATCTTTTATTTGCGCTTCCCACAGGCAGGACAGCATAAACCATGGCCTTTGTTGAACCAGTTATGGTTCACTGGTCGGTGCAAGTGGTTTACACCTACCCATTAAGCCTTGCGTAGCACTCACTCAGGGTTTGGAGTCAGTATCTGGATTAAAAATCCCATGCCTCGACTGGGATCCAAACCCAGTACCTACCAGCTTGTAGACCGATGGCCTAACTACGACGCCAACGAGGCCGGTATTTATGGAGAGAGAGTCCAGTCTAAGAGATGCCCTTGGAGGAAGACTAACCAGGATCAGCACAGGAAGACGACAACCAGTTGCACCACTGTCGGTGGCTAGTCTTTCTACAATGCAGTCCCTCTCTCGTCCTGCGATGCTAGCTAGTACTCATGTCTACACATCGAGCCGCTAGCCAGTTCACTTATACTTTGTTTTATTTAACGACACCACTGGAACATATTGATTTATTGATTATTGGCTAATGTCAAATATTTAAAAATTCTGACATAATTTTAAACCTGATGGAAACGCGTTGTATTTTCCTTTAGCAGCAAAGGATATTTCATAATATGCATTTTCCCATAGACAAGGCAGCACTAACCATGGTGTTTGATATACCAGTCGTATGCCACCGATTCGTACAGGGAATCCCAAACAGAGAATGGGTCCACTGACTGGCACTAAACATACAACCAAATCATCACAAGCATGCGTTCTGCCGATTGTGTTAGATACAGCCCCTACCTCAAGCCAGCTCAGAGTCTTCGCCTACTCCAGCTCAGCGGTGATTCACATAATTATATACCGTCCTTCAATATGCTGGCTATAGCAGTCATACTATTATACAAACTGTGATTACTATGTCTACAATCTAAGCCATAGCCGTAGGTGTGGCAGAATGAAGCAAAGTATAACATGGTTGCCATGTCTTCTCAATACATCCTAACTGGGTGTGATCCTATGACCTGTTCTTACACGTGAGGAAAGAATGTTGAAAACACTGGCAAAGTACGCTTAATCGTGTTTGTGAAATGTTTTGTTGGTTAAAAGACACCTGTTCAAATGTATGTATGGACGAGGTGACCGATGACAACCTCGATGTATTATTTTATCACCAAGGAAAATTTGCTTTACATTCTTCTGCCGAGATTGTATTTTAATGAGATGTGCAACAATGATGCTGAAGGAGAGTCTGATCACTGCAAGATGTCCCAAGTACTCTCGATGCAAGGTATAAGCTAGAACCTGCGAGGCTGTACATAAACAAAGGCTAATGTGAAATGTGTGATTGCTTGTCTTTGCACTGGTGACCTAAGGAAATTAGACAGCAGTGAATAATTAACTATTGACAGGAATGATAAACTTGCTGGATAGTTTTCATAAGCAGTAAGTAAACTTCACTGTACCGGTTTCCACATTTCAAATAATACTTCTAAATTCCTATCTTTTGGAATAATAACAGATGTTACTAAAATAATATTGTGAAGCATTACCAATAGCAGGGATGGCAGCTTCTACACAATAAAGTATTGTGGAATTGTGTCACCCTTCAGTATGTTAAAAGAGAAGCCATTCAATATGTGACTATGGGTAAGGGTAGATCATCTACCTGTTTTTAATTAAAAGAAGTACAGTAACCGAAAACAAGAACAACGCTTAAACCCATAATCGAAAATAATGTGTTAATTTGATACCAAAGTCTTGCCACTTTTCTTGAGAGGCACACTTTAATTTATTGATTCTCATATTTTCTACTGAACTGTGACACACCAAACTACTTCTGTAGGGCTTAGTACAAACTTGCAGATTTTGCTATATCTCACACACACATTTATGACAATAATTAATAGTACATGTAGTTATTTATTTTTACGGGGGGGGGGGGGGGGGGGGGGGTGCTATTTTCTTAAATTCACTAAAAAATGAGAGGCTTATTCAAAGATATCAGCTTAATTCGGGTAAAACTTATTACAACTTGGAAACAACAACGTATAAAAATCGCGATATGCAAAACTGTAGCGCGATTCGTATTGAATTGAAATATCGCGGTATACCAGTTTATGGTTGCAGCATTAATATTAAAACTGACTGGCAAATGTATTACTATTAATTAATTTAAAATACTGTCTAAATTCGTAAATGGACTAACAAGGTCAAAAGAGATTCCGAGAATTTTAAAATATGGAAGCATAAGGGCATCGTATCAATTAAAAAAATAGCTGACATTCGTACAGTTGAATGTATCTTATAAAGCAAATGATAAAAAAGGAACCGTTTCATAAGTTATTCCTATAAATTTAGCAGTCTACACATTGCTGCAAGATGTTTAAATACTACCTCCAAGATAAGGTGGTACAAACTTCATTTGTTTTTCCATAGATTTGATGATGTTTATTATTATTATTCATATTTTAAAATCTAAATAACCATCTAATTTTATTTAAATAAAACACAAATTATATGCTGTATTAATAGACAGTGTCTTGATGTGAAGTTCATTACTGATCTGCCTTCTATTACAGTTTTAATTTTTACAGCTGCTTCAATGAAATGATCGACGTGTAATTTTACAGTTTCACTGACATTACTCACTAGCATGTAAATATTAAGAGGCATATACATATGACAGTTTGCCATATGTTTAGGGTTTGATAGTTATAAAATACTAAAACTACAGTTGTTTTAATGTACATACAGATAGTGTGCTTTTAACCAATTTAGGTTCGGGTATAAAACACATTAATTTCAAAAGTAAACTTAAAAAAAACAATATGGATGTATTTGTTTTCGTGGCTGGTTGCTGTCTGTACTTCTGCTTGTCCAACAGGGAAAGTAATTAAAACTATAGGTGTTTAATTGCTAAAACAAATGATGAAATCTCAAATGCCCCGATTCAATAGAGCCCGCGATTCAACAAAAAGCAGTATACATGAACATATGGTCATATTTTTTGTTTGCAATGTTTCCAGCAAAGCAGACCACCCAATTGTTTACCCTGAAGGTCTGTTCTAACAAATATTTAGCAAAGCAAAAGTATGTTGTGCGGAGTCAGGTTCATCAAAATTTCAAGCCCTTGGATCCCGGACTATACCTTCTTTTATGTTTTACAAAAATGGTTTTTAATTTAACGTCATTACAACAATTTGTTAAATCTATGATCAAAACTCCTTTCATAGATTCATTTAACGTTAAGAATCATACTCTGCGGCAGCCTTGTGTAATGTTTCAAATACAATATGACGTCATTTGTAAATCATATATGACGTAAGTAAATAAAAGGCACTAACTGCTGTAAAAAAAAAGAAGGGAATTCCCCATTTAAAAGTTCCGGTCCAGATTGCACATATGTGCGATACAGAATAAATTTATTACACGGTTTCAAAAGGCCTTTATCACTATAGTAAGATTGAATAGGTATGTAATACATGTATATACAATAGTGCAGTGCTATGGTGGAGAGTGACTTAAACATTTACACATATATTGTTAAGCTATAATTAAAATAGAATGTAGTATAGTATAGCAATATGGTAATATAATATAATTTAATACAAAGGTACAGTATTGTTAACTACTATTGATAATAAAGGGGAATATTGGCATTTATAATAATATATAAATAATCATGTATACGTAGTTATATTGTTTGTAAGAACTGGTCTCTACTCCGATTCGCCTGTAATAAATATTTTCCAAGTTTATTTATCTTATTATTATTTTCGGTAGTTAAAAGCTGTATTAATTTGAAGACACCAGGATGTTTAAAATAGTATTGTTTAATTAACTTATGTCTTAAAGTTTTATATTGTGGGCACTGTAGAATTAAGTGAAATTCATCTTTTATTTCATCAGAATTACATACCTTACACGTTCTTTGAGATCTCTCTATGTTAATATACCTACCAGTTTCAATATTTAATTTGTGTGCACAGATTCTAATTTTTGTTATTTCTTTTAAGTTACGAGAGTCTGTTGGTTTAGCTAAATATATTTGTAATTTGTATTCTCTTATTAAATGCTGGTATAGTAAACCCTTGGGAGATGCCGTTATTGTACTGTAGCATTGTTGCTTGAATACGTCATACATCCTTTCTTTTATTATGTTATATTATTACTATGTGTGTTACCCAGATTCCAAATATAATTTAATCTTAATATATATAGTTCGTGTGAATCAGCGAGTTAGACAGTACTCAGTGAATGAGCGATCGAGGCACTGAGTCAGTCAGAGAGTGAGCGAATAAGTCAGTAAGTGATTCAGCGAGTCAGTGAGTGCGTCAGGTAGTGATTTTAACAGTCTACCGCAATAAGTAAGAGTCCAATGAGTGATTAAGTGCGTGAATCAGACAGTCAGTGAGTGATTCAGCGAGTCAATGAATGCGTCAGGTAGTGATTCTAACAGTCTACCGCAAGAAGTAAGAGTCCAATGAGTGATTGAGTGCGTGAATCAGACGGTCAGTGCGTGATTCAGCGAGTCAATGAGTGCGTCAGGTAGTGATTCTAACAGTCTACCGCAAGAAGTAAGAGTCCAATGAGTGATTGAGTGCGTGAATCAGACGGTCAGTGCGTGATTCAGCGAGTCAATGAGTGCGTCAGGTAGTGATTCTAACAGTCTACCGCAAGAAGTAAGAGTCCAATGAGTGATTGAGTGCGTGAATCAGACGGTCAGTGAGTGATTCAGCGAGTCAATGAGTGCGTCAGGTAGTGATTCTAACAGTCTACCGCAAGAAGTAAGAGTCCAATGAGTGATTGAATGCGTGAATCAGACGGTCAGTGAGTGAGTGACTCAGTCAATTTGTCAATTAGCATGGGCGGACCCAGGACGTATATATATATATATATTTTTTTTTTTTTTTTTTTTTTTTTTTTTTGTGTGGGGGCCCTAGAATAGTGTCCTTCATACTTATATACGAAGAAGAAAAAAGGGGAAAATTGTCTCGTTAAAAGGACATCTTAATAAAAGTTTTAATATTTGCAGTTAACATGTATGAATGAATGAATGAATGAATGTTTAACGACAACTCAGCACGAAAAATACAGTTAATATGAATGTGTTTGTGTATATATAATGTAGGGTGGGGTAATGATCAGACTCGTTGTTGAGCATGGCTTTAAACGCCTTTTCTTGGCATCTGAATAGCAAAATTAGCCATTTTAAAACAATAATTTTAAAACTATTTTAAGCATTATTTTGCATAGTATTATAACCCAAGAATGTGTTTTTTCCCCTTGGCATCTTGATAGCAAAATTACCCAGTGAACACTACCTTTTTTGAATTTTATAACCCCAAAAATATTATCTAAATGAGTTCAATCTCGTTACTTTTAGATCTCAATAACTAAATCGTGAATTGTAGCGTTGATCGGGAGCGGGAGAACGGGGAGGGGGACCCGGGAAAAAGCCATAGAATCAACTTAGCTTCGTATATAAGTATGAAGGACACTATTCTAGGGACGGATCAGTCTAGGTAGGGCAGATATAGCCTACAAAAAACCCCACAACAACAACAAACAAACAAACAAAAAAACGATACAAAGGGCTCTTGTAAGGACTTGCAAATTAAAACTTTAAAAAGCACTACTATTTTAGGGGCGGCTCGGTCTACGTAGGGCAGTTATACATAAAAACGATACAAAGGAGCACTTTAAAATTATAACTTTAAAGGGCACTTATTCTAGGGACGGCTATGTATAGGTAGCGCCGTTATACGTAAAAACAAAACGATACAAAGGGGCATTTGTAAATTATAACTTTTAACTGGAACTATTCTAGGGACGGTTCTGTCTAGGTAGGGCAGTTACATATTTTAAAAAAAAAACGATACAAAGGGGAATTTGTAAATTATAGCTGTAAAGGGCACTATTCTAGAGACAGCTGTCTAGGTAGGGCAGATATACATAAAAATGACAGAGCCTGTTGTTCATTAGTAATTTCAAAGCAAAAACGATTAGGCTATCATTATGCAACTTTGATCACGCATTTTTAAGGTGCCCATTACTCGTGTTAGACAATGCACACACGCACATTTTAACTTCATGCAGTTAAAAATGCTTACGTGCAAAACATTTTTTTATACCAACAAAAAGGGCGCTTGAAACTCTTTTTATTGTTTTGTTTTTGTGGAGGGCGTCCCCCTGGTCCCCCCTGTGAATCCACCTCTGGTTAGTGAGTGAGTAAGTGAGTGAATAAGTCAGTCAGTCAATCAACGAATCAGTCAGTCAGTGAATGAGTGAGTGGGTAATCAGTCAGTCAGTCAGTCAGTCAGACAGACAGGCAGACAGACAGTTAATTAGTCAGTGTGTCAGACAGTCAGTCACTCGGTCAGTGAGGCAATCAGTCAGTGAGTCAGTCAGTGAGTCAGAGAGTCAGTCACTCAGTCAGTGGGTCAGTCAGTGAGTCAGAGAGTCGGTCAATAAGTAAGTCAGTCAGGCAGTGAGTCAGCCAGTGAGTCAGTTTGTGAGACAGTTAGCAGGCCTAGTTTTGATTTAATTCATGCCGTAACAAGATAGGTTAACTAAAAACACTTCGGCGTTTCCCATTTATAAATGAAAATGTTCTATTCTTAAAAGCATTAATCAGTGGGTCAACCAATTAGTCAGTCTGATATCAAGTCAGTGAGTAAGTGAGACAGAAAATGAGTTAATGAGTCAGCCAGTCTATGAATAAATGTGTTAGTGAGAGGGTGAGTAAGTGAGTAAATCTATACTATAATAAGCAAGGCCGATTTAATAGTTTACGATCATGGTGACTGCTTCTCGTCATTTGTAATGTCAACAGCATTCTTATCCAATACAGCAAAGATCGCTTTGTACTCACGTACAATCGACTGCCGTAAACATAACGTGCTATATATTCCATAGAAATATGAATTCCAAAAATTAAACAGCAGTAGAAGCTGCTATCTTTGTCAATTAATATAGACATTGTTTTGAAGAAAGCTCAGTGGCAGGCTACCACGCCCCATCTTAACACTCCCTTGCTAAGCACGGGCTACATCAAGTAAAAGAGATCATACAGTCCATATATATATATATATATATATATAATTAAATTTTCTTTGTGTCTATACACTTGACGGCAATCTGATTGGTCCAGAGGTGCTTACTTTTTTTCGTTCATATCTCGACGAACTGAAACAAATTAAGCCACGCCTACTACCCCCACTGACTCGCACTACTTTTGTGCAACAAGCCGGATTATTCAGGCAACCATATTTTTATATTTTGAAGAAAATACACGTGAAAGCTACAAAAGCAATAAAAAAATGTAGATAAATTCACTTATGATTGAAAAGGGAAGATACAAGAAAACACCTGTCCCTGCGAATGAGAGATATTGTCCCAACTCTTCCCTAGAAGTTGAAGACGAATATCATTTCATTATGACGTGCCCTATATATAATTCTTTTAGAAATGATTTACATCATAAAATAATAAAACAAGAATCACATTTTTCTTTTTTGACTAGTAATGAAAAATTCTTATTTCTTACACGCAACAATATTCCGGAATTACGCCCTATCATTTGCAATTTTGTAAAGAGATGCTTTAAGTTGCGTGAAAGCATATGAGTTGGAAGTAATTTCAAATTGTTTGCATTTCACGTCTGTATAAACTAATGGAGAATGTACGAGGGTGTGTAGATTCGTGAAAAATAATTCACGAACGCCATAGTTGATGGTTTTTTATGGCTCTACACTTCTGACAATATTTGCTTTTACCTAAATATTAATATCACTAGTAATAAGGAATAAATTAAATATGCATTTGTTGATTCAGATGTTTGTTCATGTAATTAATGTATATTTGTGTTACTGTTACTGCAGATAAATGTATATTATATTGTTATTTTTGCTTTGCCCATATTCGGGTGTTATGCAAATAAATTATTCTTATTCTTATTCTTGATGGAAAATGCTATAGCAAAGTAGACATGTAAATCTATACACATTGATGTAAATCCCCCCCCCCCCCCCCAAAAAAAAAAAACCAAGAACAAAAAAACAAACAAAAAACAAACAAACAACAACACACCTAAAAACCCCACCAAAACACCCAAACCCCAAACTTTCCGCTAATCATGGCATGAGACTCGGTCGGTGGCCAGGGAAATCATGTTGGAAACTTCACGCCTGTAACTTACTTGTAAGCGATGTTCTGCAGCTGTTGGCGAAAATTAAACGTTTCCACCGACAGCATAGATGTTAGACACGTTCCCTTCATTCACTTTCATAAAATATAAACTAAACACGAATAGGACAATTCCTTCCAAAGTAACAAAATGATTCGTAAAAGTGCACAGCAGCTAGATGAAATGGCGTCGCTTATCAAAATTATGTCATTTACCAAATGACATCATTTAGAAAAAAATCACCTGATTCAAATAATAGTGAATGAACTTTTGCATTCTTACGCAACATAAGTATCAATGAAGTTTACACAAACAATACTACAGGCGTATTTAAAGCTAAACAAAATAAATTCAGTTATGTATTGCTAAAGTATGCATATAAATTTAAATATAAGATTTGACTGCAATTATTTGTTGGTCCATGCAAGTATGAACCGAAAAAACGATGTGCACACTTTCGTATGACTGCGCGGAGTCATACAGTGTGCACCTCGTTTTTTCGGTTCATACTTGCATTTTTTACGAACAAATAATTTTAATGCTTAAAAATGATAGATTGTATAATAAATTTAACAATATGTTGCTTCAGTAGTCTGTCAGTACCCTCTCCTATCTATACACTGGACAATGCGCGGCGGCATGCTGTCTATTAACTTGTCTATATAACTCTGCTCCAGACTCATCCATGTTTCCACAATTGTTCTCCAGTCACCGATTTGTTTCGGCTGAAGTTTTTTAACACGGTCTTTCATTATCTGCCAGTCATTTATTATAGGGTTTAAATCGGGTGAAGCAGCTGGCCATTCTAATACGGTCACGTGACGCCGCTTAAACCAGTCACGGGTGTATGCTGCGGTGTATGGCCTTGCATGATCCTGCTGTAGAACGAAAGAAATGTCATTTGTCATAATTTCCATTAACCAAAACTAGGGGAGACAATCCCAGCTTACCTCCTCATACAGTAACTGCTGGTGAGAATTTTGGGACCATTTTCTGACAATGTCCATATTTAGCCCACCTGTTTCGTGTACATCAGTAATACTGGAACCTACTTTTGTCCGTAAATATTACGTTGTCAAAGTTATAGTCACGTGGGCAAAGCCCCAGTCCTCTCTTTTCCGTTTATGCTCATCTGTCATGAGCGGTATCTTTTGTGGTACACATTTAAAATATTCACTTCTGGCTAATGTTCGACTAATGATCCATTCATACACATGGGACGATCCTCTTCTCGCACATTCGTCGGCAATTTGTTGTGCTGACCAATCCGGATGAGTAGCGGCCAACTGTGTGGCACGACTCCTGTCGTTAACATCAAAGATTCTCTTGCGCCCAGATCCCAAGCATCTTAACTTGCTCTTTCCTTCTCGAAATGTTTTCAAATTATTTGTTATATCATACAAAACTTTTGCCGATTCAACTCAACTTTCATATAAATCGAGGAGAGGTTTTCTAGTGTCTATCTCAGACATCGTTGTGACCAAAAAGTATGCCGTCCGCTCAAAGCATCTTCACGTACATATCGTAGCAACAAGGGAAATCACTCGTAAATATCCTACTAAATTACGTAATATTAATTTATTGCCTAAAAATGTTTTATTTTATTCGAAGTATATAAAATACCGATTTTTTTTTAAATTCCGGATTTTGTTGCACAATATATAAAAACATATCATATCATATCATATCACATCATATCATATATCACATCACATCACATCATATCATATATCACATCACATCACATCATATCATATATCACATCTTATCACATCACATCACATCAGATATATATATATATATATATATATATATATATATATATATATATATATATATATATATATACATGTGTACATGTATATATATACTGAGTCAAATTAAAAACTTCACAACCGTTTCATCTTGGCTAATTAAATAAGGTATTTGTTATTGTATGACGTCCAAAGAAAGAATAGGAATAAATGTCAAAACTCTGTTCGATGCGCCCACAGCATTCGTCAAAACCATAAACAGTCAAACTGGTAAATCACAAGCAGGGTCGTCTGATGAAATCACAGGTTCATTAACGCGTATGCCCTCCATGTGTACCAACAACTGCAAGGCAACGCCTCCTCATCGAATGCCTGATGCGTGTAAAGACTGCATTAGGGATACGGCGACATTGTTCCACTAATGAGGCACCAAGTTCCTGCAAAGTCTGTAGAGGGTTCCTAAAAGTGCGCAGGCGTCTTTTCAGCACATCCCAGACGTGCTCGATGGGATTCAGGTCGGGCGACCTTGAAGGCCAATCCATAACATTGATGCCCGCTTACCTCAGGTAATCCCTTGTCAAGATGGCCGTGTGGGGTCTGGCCTTGTCATGTTGAAAGATCAGGCCTGGATCATGAGCTGCCATGAAGGACACAAGTTCCTGGGCCAGCACCTGATTGCGGTATTCAGCAGCGTTAAGGTTGCCATGGATGGCAAGAAGTCGACAACGTCCATTTCCACAGAAAGCACCCGAAATTAGGCTTAAAGTGATGATTCCTAAGTAGCATTTGGATTTTAATATATGGTACTTCCGGTTAGAGGCCACAACAAAATAGTAAATGTTATGCAAACACATGTACCTACTATCACCCCAACAAGCACATGTAGCATTTTCATTTGAAGCGTGCGTGAATATGTGGATGGCAATAATGCACACTTTTATACACATGGTGAGAACGCATTGTATGGGCACAACATACTGAATTTCAGTCACGAGTGCGTTGAGACAACCTCACTTTGGGCCTAATCCACGGAGGCCATACATTCCTTCTTTCGTAATTAGTGTGTTGGACGGGCATCGGTAACATGTGTAGTACTAACCATACGAGTGACCCTTCAATAGTGACACTGAGTATATATATATATATATATATATATATATATATATATATATATATATATATATATATATATATTCAGCGTCATATATATGTTATGACCAGTCTTTTTCGGTATCGTCAGACTCAATTTCATATATTAGGAATAAAAAATGTATAATGCGAGCCTCGGGCATACATCAGTTATAGAGTGTCACGTTAGTACGGCTCCTTAAATATCAGTAAACGTAGTGCCATGACTTCCATTAATTCTAATTTCCAAAGTTATAAAATTCTCAAAGTATGTGAACTGAAAGATATCACACACTTTGATTACACTGTATATGCTATATAATGCCATATATTAGATGTCTTCATATATATATATATATATATATATATATATATATATATATATATATATATATATATATATATATATATATACTCTTCAAAAGAAGAAACGCAAAACCACATTGTCGTAACATTTGGAGAATTGATTTAATTATTGAATGGTGAGTCCGATAATTACCAAATGTTGCAGGATTGTTCACAATTCACTCTAGTCCATTGTGAGTAAGTGATAGGACACACCACCAAGGTTAAGGTCATCTGGAGTCAATACCGGGTGTGGCCTCCGCGTGTGTTGACAACTGCCTGGCACCGCCTGCCCATTGAAGCAACCAGAGTACGGATGACGTCCCGGGGGATGGTGGCCCACTCGGCCTGCAAGGCTGCTGCCAGCTCGGTCAGGGTCTGGGGCTGTGGTTGTCGCTGTCGGAGGCGTCGGTCCAACTCGTCCCATAGATGCTCAATTGGGTTCAAATCCGGTGATATCGATGGCCAAGGAAGGACATTAATGTTGTTGTTCTGTAGGAAAGCCGTTGTGAGACGTGCTGTGTGAGGCCTGGCGTTGTCATGTTGGAACACTGCGTTGGCGTTGGCCATAACTGGAACGATGTGTGGCCGGAGGATCTGGTCAATGTAGCCCTGTGCATTCAGGTTGCCCTGCACGTGGACCAGGTCAGTTCTGCCAGTGTGTGAGATGGCTGCCCACACCATGACACTACCCCCGCCGAATCTGTCCACTTCCTGCACGCAGTTTGCCGCATAACGTTCACCACGACGCCTATACACGCGACATCTTCCATCATGACGTCGGAGCAGAAATCGGGACTCGTCACTGAACCACACCTGTCTCCATCGCAGTTGAGGCCATTGTCGATGAATCTGGCACCACTGCAGTCGGAGTCGACGGTGTTGTGGTGTTAAGATGACACCTCGAACTGGACGTCTGGCACGAATTCCTACCTCACGTAGGCGGTTCCGTACGGTCTGGTCGGATATCCTGCGCAAACCTGGTATTGCTGCGGCTGTGGAGGTGGCAGTAGTCAATCGTTCCCGAAGGTGGCGTACCCGGAGGTAGCGGTCCTGCCCGGGGGTAGTGACCCGTGGTCGACCGGATCTAGGGAGGTCACGTATTGATCCATGTTGCTGGTAACGGTCCCACAGTCTGGAGATGGTGCTTGGGGACACATGGAATGCCCTGGCAACGGCCGTTCTGGATTCGCCTGCGTCTAGTCGGCCGATGGCATTGTTTCTCTGCGGTTCACTGAGACGTGGCATGTCCTGGATTGTCAACTGTCGGCCAGATACAGAGGCCAGGCAAGCGAACACCCTGCACTTTTATACTGTCGGTGTTCATATTGCACGTGCAGACAACGCACGTGCAGTGGTGACATGGTTTGCACGTGGCTGCGTTTTTGCGAATATTCATATTTTGGAACTTTATTGTACAGTAGCTGCGTTTTATCGAATGTAACCGTGGGAATGTGTTTGGGACATGCAATGACCTTATATTCACAAAGCATGAACCGGTAGGAAACATAAAATCGGAGTTATAACCCATTTGTACCCTTTTGCGTTTCTTTTTTTGAAGAGTATATATATATATATATATATATATATATATATATATATATATATATATATATATATATATATTCGAACCTGGTCTAACGGTCACATGTACATAACGGTCACCTGCCTATAACGGCCACTATAAATCCCCCAGTGTATTTCCTTCCTTATTTGACCTGTACACAACGGTCACCTGTCCAATCATCTTAAAAATTATGTCTTAAATGTGTTTATATGGCCATGTCTGTAGCTTTGGGTTTATTTTCCGTCAAAGTAAAGTTCCAGTGTAATTCTCTGATCGTAATTGAAAAACAAACGGGCGCTCAATAACACGCAGTTGGCCTCAGACCACAATTAATTTCGCTATATGTTTCTATATAGCCTTAGTGGCTATATAATTTTTATTAATATCAGTAGGCCCGTGGATTTTTTTATGTACCTTTCCCTGCCTGGGGGACACATACCCTGAAAAGGACACACCCTCTAAACCAGGCCGGAGTACACCCATTTTACACAAAAAGCACGACTTTTGCATGGGCCGGAATTCCCACAAACAAGTCTTCAATGTCAACAAGTTACACATGTTTACAAAGTACATTCTCTCCCCTGTCACTTCAGTCAAATAGTTGCCACTTCATAGCTGTCTGCCATGAAATAATATGTTAAGTGTCTGGTTCTTTCTAGCCAGACATGATTGGTAAATAAACATGAACTGCCCCGTCTTAGGATTATTTAATGATTCATGATCTTATTCAGCTGTAATCAACGGTTATACTCCGCTGAAGGATTAGCGGTGACATGAAACAAACAAATTAGTTAAACATGCCACATGGGTAATAACCTTCAATTAAACAAAATACCCCCCGCCATGGAATCGATGGCTGGCGAAGTCAGAAACCGAGTCCATGGTGGGCGTGCCTGAACCGAAAGGATGTGGGCACGTTAATATAGTTCCAATATAGTCAATATAAATATTTGCGAAATGTATTAACGAATACGTTTGCATGCAAAATGCCACCGAAAAATCATACTGCTTTAATAACGTTAGAACAGAGAATCGACGTTATTAACAAATCTGAGAAAGGCAATTTAAGTGCGCGAAAGGTCGCCGATCATTGGTGTAGGACGTTCTCGGATTAATTCTATTTTAAAAAGGAAAGCTGGTGTTCTGGCCGATTTTGACAATAATGTTTCAGCCGAAAGAAAAAGGCAGAAAAAAGCAACAGGCAATGATAACATAAACAAGCTAGTGTGGGAATAGTTTAAAAATGTGACAGTTGTGATATGTTTTAATATATGGGTTCTAATTTTGAGCCTGTATATAAGGGTCACCTGTCTATATATATATATATATATATATATATATATATATATATATTATATATATATATATATATATATATATATATATATATATATATAATTTTGTTTTCATTCCAGATAAGCTAACTTGCATAACATCCTGCACAACTGGTACTACATTAAGCTACTTTCCAGATTGTTATGACTGCACTAAGTATTTCTTCTGCCACAATGGTATTTCTGCTCACCTTTCATGTCCACACCCACTGATATATAACAAAAACAATGGAGCCTGTGACTTGGAGTCAAACATAGTATGTAGGTAAGTACCAATTGTCTTTCCGAATACCAAACATAATTAAACATTAATGCATTAATGACATGAGATTTAAGCATGTGCACGTGCAAATATATAAATTGGATCATACTACTAATACACAAACATGTACACAGATAAACATACGAACAAAACTTTCCATTAATTTCCATTATCAATGTACATGTCTGTTTGTCTGTAAGTCTTAATCTCACATAATGTCATCAAATGTTTTAATACATTTCCAGCCAGATTTCATCAACCTCTGCTACCAGCCAGACCTCAGCCACATCAGCCACAAGCCAAACCTCAGCTAC
>NC_054708.1:76605726-76648226 GCF_016097555.1 Gigantopelta aegis
AGACCTCGGCCACATCAGCCACAAGCCAAACCTCACCTACATCAGCTACAAGTCAGACCTCACCTACAAGCCAGACATCAGCTACCTCTGCAACAAGCCAGACATCAGCTACCTCTGCTACCAGCCAGACCTCAGCCACATCAGCCACAAGCCAAACCTCAGCTACTTCACCTACAAGTCAGACTTCAGCCACATCAGCAACAAGCCAGACATCAGCTACCTCTGCTACAAGCCAGACCTCACCTACATCAGCTACTTCTGCTACAAGCCAGACCTCGGCCACATCAGCCACAAGCCAAACCTCACCTACATCAGCTACAAGTCAGACCTCACCTACAAGCCAGACATCAGCTACCTCTGCAACAAGCCAGACATCAGCTACCTCTGCTACCAGCCAGACCTCAGCCACATCAGCCACAAGCCAAACCTCAGCTACTTCACCTACAAGTCAGACTTCAGCCACATCAGCAACAAGCCAGACATCAGCTACCTCTGCTACAAGCCAGACCTCACCTACATCAGCTACTTCTGCTACAAGCCAGACCTCGGCCACATCAGCCACAAGCCAAACCTCACCTACATCAGCTACAAGTCAGACCTCACCTACAAGCCAGACATCAGCTACCTCTGCAACAAGCCAGACATCAGCTACCTCTGCTACCAGCCAGACCTCAGCCACATCAGCCACAAGCCAAACCTCAGCTACTTCACCTACAAGTCAGACTTCAGCCACATCAGCAACAAGCCAGACATCAGCTACCTCTGCTACAAGCCAGACCTCACCTACATCAGCTACTTCTGCTACAAGCCAGACCTCGGCCACATCAGCCACAAGCCAAACCTCACCTACATCAGCTACAAGTCAGACCTCACCTACAAGCCAGACATCAGCTACCTCTGCAACAAGCCAGACATCAGCTACCTCTGCTACCAGCCAGACCTCAGCCACATCAGCCACAAGCCAAACCTCAGCTACTTCACCTACAAGTCAGACTTCAGCCACATCAGCAACAAGCCAGACATCAGCTACCTCTGCTACAAGCCAGACCTCACCTACATCAGCTACTTCTGCTACAAGCCAGACCTCGGCCACATCAGCCACAAGCCAAACCTCACCTACATCAGCTACAAGTCAGACCTCACCTACAAGCCAGACATCAGCTACCTCTGCAACAAGCCAGACATCAGCTACCTCTGCTACCAGCCAGACCTCAGCCACATCAGCCACAAGCCAAACCTCAGCTACTTCACCTACAAGTCAGACTTCAGCCACATCAGCAACAAGCCAGACATCAGCTACCTCTGCTACAAGCCAGACCTCACCTACATCAGCTACTTCTGCTACAAGCCAGACCTCGGCCACATCAGCCACAAGCCAAACCTCACCTACATCAGCTACAAGTCAGACCTCACCTACAAGCCAGACATCAGCTACCTCTGCAACAAGCCAGACATCAGCTACCTCTGCTACCAGCCAGACCTCAGCCACATCAGCCACAAGCCAAACCTCAGCTACTTCACCTACAAGTACAGACAGACTTCAGCCACATCAGCAACAAGCCAGACATCAGCTACCTCTGCTACAAGCCAGACCTCACCTACATCAGCTACTTCTGCTACAAGCCAGACCTCGGCCACATCAGCCACAAGCCAAACCTCACCTACATCAGCTACAAGTCAGACCTCACCTACAAGCCAGACATCAGCTACCTCTGCAACAAGCCAGACATCAGCTACCTCTGCTACCAGCCAGACCTCAGCCACATCAGCCACAAGCCAAACCTCAGCTACTTCACCTACAAGTCAGACTTCAGCCACATCAGCAACAAGCCAGACATCAGCTACCTCTGCTACAAGCCAGACCTCACCTACATCAGCTACTTCTGCTACAAGCCAGACCTCGGCCACATCAGCCACAAGCCAAACCTCACCTACATCAGCTACAAGTCAGACCTCACCTACAAGCCAGACATCAGCTACCTCTGCAACAAGCCAGACATCAGCTACCTCTGCTACCAGCCAGACCTCAGCCACATCAGCCACAAGCCAAACCTCAGCTACTTCACCTACAAGTCAGACTTCAGCAACAAGCCAGACCTCGCCTATCAGCTACCTCTGCAAGAAGCCAGACATCAGCTTACCTCTTCTACCAACCAGACCTCAGCCAGATCTCAGCCTACCATCAGCTATCGCTCACCTACTACCAGTCAGACGTCAGCCACATCAGCCACAAGTCAGACCTCAGCCACAAGTCAGACCTCACCTACAAGCCAGACCTCACCTACATCAGCTATCTCTTCTACCAGCTCTATGACGATTATTTAATTAGAAAGGAAAAAAAGATGACGTCATGCGCAGAGATTATTATATGAGCCTGTGTGTTGTACTGATTTCACGAAATGAGTGTCAGGATTTTTTTTCTAGCGAGAGTGTGTGTAACAGATGAATCCTGGCACGAATTTCGTAAAGTCAGTATGACTGACATGCGAGTGTAATTAAAACAAAACTGTAGTATACATATTATTATTATTATTATTATTATTATTATTATTATTATTATTATTTGATGAATCACAAAGAGCTCTTAAAAATTTTTCACTACAACTAGGAGGAGACGACGAAATGACGTCATATTTCACAGATACAGTCTGGGCTAGGACTGGACAGCAACTCCATGTGTGCTTCGTATTGGGGGGTTTTATTAACTCGGTTATGTAGAACCATGTGGATAATAATGTTACTTGTTACAAGCGTTCTCTCTGAATGTCGTAAGAAAATATCATTCTAATAGATCAATTAGTTTTTAACATTTGTGGGATTGTTTTAATAAAAATACAATACGCTATTGGTATTATTTTATTAGTTTGTGTTAATGTAATCATTTCGATCCCTCCTAGCTTTTATAGGAATGGAAATTACTACTACTACTACTACTACTACTACTACTACTACTACTACTACTACTACTACTACTACTACTACTGTTACTGTTACTACTACTACTACTACTACTGCTGCTGCTGCTGCTGCTGCTGCTGCTGCTGCTGCTGCTGCTCCTACTGCTACTACTACTACTACTACTACTACTACTACCACTACTACTACTACTACTACTACTACTACTACTGCTGCTGCTACTACTACTACTAATTGCTAAGACTAATAATAATAAATAATAATAATAAATAATAATTTCTGTTTAAATAAGGTTAAACAAATAGTAGTGCACTAATCTCCCTTGTGGCTTTTTGTCTATTAAGCGTTAAAAATATTACTCTGCATATAATAAAATAAGCAATGTAATAACAATACTCAGCATAACCATCCTTCATTAAACGCATCTTAACTAAAAGGTATAGGAATACCACTGATGATTATATACAGGGGTTGTCACGGGTGGTCGGCCGCTACGTGGACGGTCCCTGACCTGGTTGTTTTGTTGATATCATTGCCATATGTGCCATATGGTGTTTCTGTGGACGTTGAATTGACGTCACGCTGCGAGAACCCAGATTTAAGCATCCCTATGACTCGCCATCTGTCATTTTCACTGAGGCGTGGCATGACGAAATTGCATCAAACAGTTTACTAATGGTGTTTTTCTGACTTCTGGACTTCTGAAGGATACACAGAGTGCCAATGATTTGTGACTGAATATCTGGCCTTTTATGGTGAACACTGGAAAGGATTTCTCCCGAATATTCCATGTTTCTTGCACAAAGCATGCAATCGCTGCAATATCTGCTGGGTTGCATTTGCTCGAGCTATTTCATGTACATTTTCTCTGGTTTACATCCATAAATCCATTCACAAATTTATTATTCCAAACAATCCATGTCACAATAAATTTTGCCTTTTAGTATACTGACGGCGCCTCAAGCAAGTGCTTTATCACTGGGCTACGTCCCGCCCCTTATACATATAGATTGCAACAGAAATTGTTCAAAGTTCTTAGTTATGTCAATTTTGTGTTGATTATGTTTAGTCAAAATGTGCTGATTGCAAAAATATCACTACTTCTTCTAGAGTGGTGTTAGTTTTAGTCACAGAATCTCACTTTCACTATGTTTAGGAAATGTTTTACAAATTTATGAGATTTTTCACTCCAAAGACATATACAGAACACTATACTGATTGATTTTTATTGACATTTATTAACACAAATATTACATAGATATTCTGCATGTTCTACTATATAGGTATAAATCAACAACAAAGATTACAAATGACAAATGAACAGTTTTTCTTACTTTACGTCGATGACATGATGAGTCATCACGTACTAACCCCAACTGATAGTCACCCATCATATTGCAGTCCCATTTCCCTTGATATCTTCTTTCCATAGTTGCTATATCTTGGTGAAATCTTTCGCCGTGTTCTTCACTGATGTCACTCATATTTTTACTGAAGAAATTTAGGTGAGAATGGAGGAAATGCAATTTCAAAGACATCCGGCATCCAAGCTTTTTATAAGTCTTTATCAACTTTTCTATTAACTGTTCGTAATTCCTACATTTTTTTATGCCCAAGGGAATCTTCAACCACTTCTCTAAACGACCTCCAAGAGTTTTGTTCCTTTGCTCTAATTTTTTCTTCAAATTATTGTGACTGAAGCATCTTGCGAACATGTGTCCGGTGAAAATACCACCTTCGATTTTTACTTTTGAAAGATGTGGAAACATGTTGGAAATGTATTTGAAAGCTTCGCCTTCTTTGTTCAGTGCTTTCACAAACTGTTTGATATGCAGTGGAGGCATAAGGACTTTCTCTAATTCTACCAAGGGCTGGTACTTCACATTCTGTATGCCTGGAATAAAGTGTTGTCTTTGAGGCCAGTGTCTTTTGCAGTAGTGTTAAGATGTAGCACGACTGTCCCACAGGCAAATAAAGCAAGAATGTGTTGTATAGCGTCCCTGGAGTCCTTTTAAAAAGCTAATCATTTTGAAATCACCACAGACCTGCCATTTGTACTTGTTGTAATCTATAGTTTCCAGAAGAAATTTTACATTTTCGTAGTTTTCCTTTATATGCAGAGTGCCCAATTGGTACTGATGGATACTGATTTCCATTGTGCAGAAGAACACATTGGAAACTTCGGGAGGAACTGTCTATGAAGAGACGCCAATCATTTGGTTCATGACCAATACCCAGTTCTTAAAACAAGTTCTCAATGTCATTACAGAAACATATATCATCTTTCACCAAAACATATTTTGAGAACCATTCATGTCTTTTCCTAGCAGCTGTAGTTCGACAACTGTTGTCCAAAAGGTTCTACTCCATCAGTCTTGATTTTAGAAGCTCTGCATTAGACTTCGTCAGCCCGAGATCTAGAATCAAATCATCCAGTTCCTGCTGGTTTGGAAAGTGTGGTTGCTTCATTTCTTCAGATTCAGATTCCAAATTTTCACCTTCACTCTCCAAATCTTTAGCAGATGGTCTCGGGACAAACAGTTCTTCAGAGTATGGAACTGGAGCAATAGACGATGGAATATCTGGATATGTGATATCATGTTGATTTTTAGTTTTCTTGAATCTTGAAATATCCATCACACAGAAGTAGCAGTCACATGGTTCTGTGGTTCTCTACACATTCGGGGTATTGTAAAGGTCATTGAGGGGCGGTCACCTCAAAATTCGATCGACATGTACCAATCTTCATGCCAAAGTATAATTCATAAGCTTGTGTAAATTTCGTAGATACTTTGATTCTATGCCTTACCTGCCTTGGGCCAATGTAGAATCCACAAACATAACAAAATGAATCACCAGAATGTAAGCAGCTTCGTGATGAAGACATTGCGCATCTAAAAAATACTACGTTGACCTATGCACGTATAGGCCTATATATACACCATCTGAGGGCAGCACTAGAACATTCTAGAAAGCACTGGAACATTTTAAACAGTACTGGAACATTCTAGAAAGAACTAAAATATAGCAGCCATTGGAAGATTCTAGAAAGTACCAAAACATTCTAGAAAGCATCAGCTCCTAAAAGGTACTGGAATATGCTTGGAATTTCAAGAATGTGGAATATTTTTCTAAAACCTGACATATAGTACAAATTAATGCCAAATATATTAACAAAACTGAATGGAAAATGGAAAAATATAAACATAATCAAATCTTTATTACATGATGATTATTATACCAGCTTATATTTTCATACTGATTTTACGAAACGAGTGTCAGTCTTTTTGTATTGCCCGAGCGATGTTCTTTACGTCCTCCTCGTTTGCCTTGGACCATCCTGAATGACCATGATGTCCCTCCCTTGCCTTGGTACCCTAAATATTTTCCTTCACATTTTCCATATAGCCAAGGCAATTTTTATTACTTCGACTTTGGTCATAAATATTTTTTAAAAAGCCATGCTACTCATTTAGAATAACAGGACCAATTTTAGAAAGAAATTAAAGAAAGCTAATGGTCCAAGTCAGCATATAGACCATTTTGGCTCCAAATGTGGTTTTATGTCCTAGCAAGAAAAGCCCGGGGAAAATTGACGTTATACCGCCGAAAAATGTGTTTGACAAGTTGACGTGTGAGGGTCAAAATCTATGCGTGCGCTGACCAGAGACGAGGAATCTATTTTGTTTGCCCAAATATTGACCTTTAATATGGACATATGCGGGATAGAGACGATATGGATTACTTCCTTCGCATCATAGGGAATGTTGCACATGGTCTTGCTAGTAATAGGCTGGACATTCAATTTCTTTGGTGCTAGAGAATTGACATGTTTCCATCGTTTCAAATGTTGCTTAGACTCATGGTCATAGTTATAAATCCATGTTTGATACCTGGCTACTAAATGCTGCTTAAAACGTTCCCAGTCCACATTCATCAGCTCGAGATTTTCCTCCGAACACCGAATCTGCTTCCACTTCTTCATGGATTTTGTTCATACCCAAATGTTCAAGGAGAATGGATTTTACTTAGTCATAATTAATCCCAAGAATGTCTACATTCTGTCACACTGTAACCCTTCGATTCTCCATTACATTTCGTTTCACAGTTTTAAATGTTTCCTGTGTTTTCGATGTCCAAAGCCTGCCAGACATGGGGTCGCCTTCAACAGATTTCTCACCACAATGGAATTCTGCAGTCAAACTCTTGACTATGGGATATGAAGGAGACTGGTTCTGAAACACATTAATCATTCGAGCATGAATCTCCGAAGGCGTTATTTGTTTCTTAATGTTAAAATATTTAATGACAGCACTGTTTTATTTGTATATTTCCTGCCTACTATGATGTAAATAGGAAACCTAAAAGTTACAAGTTCTGCACTTAAATTACATCTCAAATCATTAAATTAATTTACAGCTATAGGATTGACCCTTCAGAGTAAAATTTGAAACCTTTTGATCAAATTCATGTAATGTATTAGTGATGTCATATCAGACCAATAGGAACCGTACTCCCCCAACTCCCCACCCCTCTAAGATGAAAATATATGGGGATTTAGTTTTTTGTCCTACCATATATAAAAATAAAAACATCTGGCTTGTGCCTCTCTACTTAAGACTACAAGAGATTGTGTCCACCTTCAAAATATTGTTCCTACGAGCCTGCACACACACACACACACACACACACACACACACACACATATATATATATGTTGATGAATCAGGAGATCTACTTACAAAACAAATGGGGTTTGTGTGTGATTTGTATGGGCTTATGTAGTCCCTTAGTATGGTAATTAATACAGACGGGATGGAAAATGGGGCCGGATATATAGCTTGTCAAAAAAGGGAGAGTAATTTTTCGACATTTTTACAAAGGAAATAACTCATAATTTGTGGGATAGTTTTAATCTCTGTACAATTTACACTAATCATCTTACAAATATTATATATTATCATGTTCGTTGACCTCAAAAACAGGGTTTGATACCAAAAACACACCCCTAGCTGGAACATACACCAAGTTATGAATGTTAAAGTCTGAAGCATACGCCATCTTAAAAAATGGCCGCCATATTTTTCGCACGCATTTTTGACGCTGTCATCAAGTGCGTTCGTGCTTACAACACCCCAATGATCATTTCTAGCTATAATGACAAATGTTATCTTTCCGTGACCACCTACTCAAAAACTAAACCTCTTTTATGGCAGATTGAGCGCATGGGATCCCTATTTCCTGTTTATGTGACATATCCCCAAATTGACATATATGTTGTCAAAGAGGAAGTCCAGCATAGCTCATGTCTCCCTTAGTTTAATTTAGTCTAATGAACCCTGCTTGAACCACACATCAAAAATGTACATTGATGTAGGTGGGGCAAATATGCTTATGGCATAATTTTTAATGGCTGCCTATGACATATATTCGAACACAATTTCAGACTTTTCTTAAGATTCCGTGAACAAATACATGGAAATATTATTACTATAAATTAAATGTATTCACACATATTCTTAAAAATGTATTCAGAGATATAAGGATGAAAAATAAAATTCAAGATGACTGCTTTCATTCAACTTGGCTACCCCAAAATCACACAACTGATATATTTATGTTGATGTTTTGATATTGTCAAGCAAAGCCTGTAAATATAATATAAGTATTTAGTTACAAAAGCCCGCTGCTAACTACAGATTATATCGACTTTAGTTGGCCAACTCTTAACAGGATTGGGCACCTAAATACTTTTTTTCATATTTATTGCTCGTGTTGGTCACTGACCATGAATACAATGGAATGTTTGGTCTACAACCACATTTCATATTCAGAACTTTAATTTATTCAAAATGGCGGCCAAATTTTTCTCTTTTCATATATTTTGTAGCTTTTAGATCCTACACCTCTATGTAATATATCAATGTATGGGGGGATTTTTGGATCGCATAAGACAACAATAACACTTTCAGATAGTACATGGTATTCATATAGATGTTTGCTCTAAAAATATTACTTTATCTATAGATTATCATGGTATTTCACTATTTTGTCACGAGTATGAGTGAACAATTTGTAACTGGATCAAGTGTTCATCGTATTTAATACCGAAACATGAGTTTACTTCGCTACTGTTGAAAAATGATGACATACTCTGATGAACTATCCCGTTTTGCCTACACACACATGGTGGACGTATCGCAAAACATGTTTGCTGAGGACCATCAATAGGTACGTACCTGGGCCTCGTTCTACGAAGCAATCTTAGCACTATTATCGTCGTAAATACCTAATATCGCGACCATAACATGGGCGGATCCAGGAAATATTTTTAGGGGGGGGGACCAAAAAAGAAGGGCACATTGACTCGTCAAAAGGGCACCTTACTACAAGTTTTGATATTTACAATTAATATGAATTCCTACAGTTCTACGTCATAATATACTAGCAATAATGAAGTAAATTGGCGTCACTCGCGTTAGAACCTCAATGGGGCCCCATTGAGACTCAATAACACAGACACATATCTGCAAGCTTGCGCATGTACACGAAAATCTTGATTTCATTTATCTACAATATAATTATTGTTTACTTAAAAAAAAAAAAATTCTACAAACAAAAAGGGCACTTGGACATTTTGAGGGCACTTGAACAATTTTTGGGGGGACGCGTCCCCCCGGCCCCCCCCCCCCCCCCCTTGGATCCGCCCATGCATAACGTTTTTTCTACGATCGCCAGCCCGTTCCACAACGTGCGGTGAAAATGTACAGTCGGTACGAGGTTGTAAACCACAAACATAGATGTCAGATGGCAGTTAGATGATGAACTGATGATTCTCTAAGAAGAATATGAACTCTTTGTGTAAAACTGGATCTAATATACCCATAATACCTTGTATGAAACTCTGCGTTGGCAGAAAAACATTGTAGGCCATACGACTTTCGCACGAAAATATGGGAGATAACTCTCATGTCTTATCCATTCGGCAATTGTCACTTCGCAAATAAACTGACAAAGTTACTTTGTTGATGTCCTATACCACTGAATACATCCAAGGTGTAGCAAATAGTCGGCAACTAATTTATAATTTAACTAATTCACACTTGTTCGCAATGAAGGATGCATTGTGCAAAGGCTATACAGTTTACCTGCGCCAGCCATGTCACTACAATTAACCTTAGGTACGATTCTTTCGTGGAACGAGGTCAAGTTCTAGTTGACTGAAACATTCTAAACATCTATGGGGAAACGTTACAAAATGCAAATTCAGTGACTGGCCAATAGCACATACAACATATGAACCGATAGTTAGAATGAGAGAAAGCATGATTGCAAATCATAAAGACATTGAAGCCCCAGTCACACCGGGTCTGCTACCAGGTTATGACCTAGCTGCGACTGAAAAATGTTGGAATGGTGGGCAAATCGTAGAAAGAGTGCGCGACTGGTCGCAATGGTCGTAGGTGATCGCCAGGCATATCGCTATAGTGCCGCAGAGAAGACTCGAACTAGGTAACTACTGATACTGACGCACAATCGCGAGCCTTTATATCTGACCGAGCGACCCATTTCACGACTGGCTGCGACTGGCTGCGATTGGCTGTGATCGATCGTGCAATATGGCCATGTCAGCATGTCCTTCTGACTCTGCTTTGAGCAGAAAAACGAATCTTGACTATGGTAACAGTGAAATACCTATTAGATGGTGTCTAGTATATGGAAGGATTATTTGGAGTTTGAGGTATAGTCTAGTCTCAATAAACAATAGCCGTTCCTTCAAGACAGAAAAACAACCCACTCAAGGTGTGAAAACTGTTCCATACATTGATCTATACATAGAAATCAACCGACATTGGCATCCAGACTAAGTTATATGACTTCAGCTGTCCAATAACATTATTTCTTGTTTCACCTTTTGGTATCTACATATCACAACTCGTGAGATATCTTAGGGCATGCTCATTGTATGCCGACGTTTCATGTACACAAGTTGTTTTATCATGGTTATAATACTCATGGACTCCTTAAGGCTTTAAAACACATTTCATGGTGTACATGATAAGGTTATTTTCCGATATGATGAATTACTGCATATCCTGTTCTGGTTGTACATACGTTTTCATATTTTCCATAAATATCTACATAATTTTCATTGTTCAGACAAACACAACATCACATCTGTTGGCTGTACTCATTATGGTTGTCACTGGCATGCAAAGGTATGCTCACTGTGCGCAAACACCTGATATGCAATTATGCCATATAATTGTATAACTATCTGTTTGTCAAACAAGTCTGCAATCCCCATGGAGACAGAGTAGGAAGGATATCATGTTATTGGAAGTTCTAATCCTCAATTGACACCTGCTAGTGCATCATAGGAACAGTCACGACATTGTCAAAATATCTATAATATGCCTTGATCAGTTATCATTTTAAACTGTTACTGATTTTATCATTCAGATTTGGTTTGTTGGATGACACAACAGTATTCCAGGAATTTGAAATATGCTGCTATGCGTCAGATCGATCTAACATAGACCACTCCCATATTTGTCAAGAAGGTGGTATTGTCTGTACTTGACTGCGGAACATAATTTGTTTTCAAACATTGATTTTGGATGAGGCAAATTCTTCTATGTTAATTTGTTTCTGTCTTTTTTATTGCTTGAGGTGGGTTAATTGCCTTTTACTATAGATATATGAAACTAATAATTTGCTTAATGATCCAGTGTAAGTTATGCCAACTTGGTAACTACTTTTTACACATTTGCTTTATCATATGATGATTTAATTGTTTATTAAAGTATTCAGTGACGATATGCATAAAATTATACAATACAGACATAAAATATATTGCCTCCTAGCCCAATTAGGTTTGTTGAACAAATAAAACATTTTATAATATACTACATAATAGTCATTAGACGACAATAAAGGTAACCTAAATCCATTTTAGGGCAAACTGCTATCGCCCTGCCATTAAAGTGTAATTCCACACGCTAACATGTCCTGTTAATGACTTTGCGGTGAAATGGATGTCGTCTTGTAAAACAGTGACCACTTTTATTGTATACAGTCGAGGGTGAATGAAGAGAACTTGAGGAACACCTATTCATATAAAGAATAATTAAGTGTGAAGTATTTGATGTAAGGCCTACATGCGATTCTCTGGCAACTGAACATCATGTGACAGGCTCTGAAATAGGCGGTCTAGCAATTCGGCGCTTTATTACAAAACGACATTGTTAATAGTTTATTTCAAACCACATCCGTGTCTATCGCTAAAAGTAAAATGTGTCGCTGAATTTCGAAGCTTATAACTTTTAGTAATTCTACAGTTTATTTTGTATACATGCAATAATTTTTATTTTTATTCAAATTAAATTTGCTCATAAGACGCAGAAGTAGAAGTTAAAGCTAATGGTGAAGACACAAAAACAGATTTTAACTTTTACATAGGATAGTTATGCAGATTTCTCTATATAGTGCTGACAGTTAAAGTCGGCAGCTTGCATATTCAATTCAACATCTGAAGCACTCTCCTGTAAAGAAGAAACAGAAAACATATATCTTAGTGTCATATCTAACGTAAAATAATAATAATAATAACAACAATAAATTTTAATAATAATAATAATAAAATGTAAAAATCAAATCAATTTTTTAAAGGGCACTTTTTTGTAATTTAGGAAGATAGAAGAAGCAGCTGCATTACCACCCCACCCCCACCCCCACCCCCACCCTCAATCCTCCTACGAGTTTTCTGACATTTCCTGAAAATGCATCATGAAAAAAACCCATAAAAAAACAACGGCTCCATTAAAACAAAATATTATTATATTTTTTAGCAATAGATTTACTTTAAAACCGTTATTGGTCGAAATATTAACCTAGGTACCTTGAGGTTTCAATAACTTGTGTATTAAGTAATATGTTCTTACTTGTTATTTACATGCCATACAACTGACGTTGTTATATATACTACTCAAAAGAATTTAAGGGTCAAAATTTTATAACCAAATAAGTTTCAGAGTGTATTAGATTGATGATGTAAACTACACCAAAAATTTAATTTATTGTTCCATATTTACAAAAAAAAACAAATAAACGTCACTGTATACAAGAAAGTCACATGACATGCTGTCAAAGTTGAAGGTTGTCAAACATGGATTTTACACATTAGAACATTCGTTTAATAGTGTGTGAATCCAGCCCTGGCGCGAATACACTCGACACATCGTTGCCTCATGCTGTTGATCAGACGTCTGAAGAACTCTTGGGGAATGGCCTGCCACTCTTACGTAATACATGTGTACTGGTTATAATAGTGGAAGACGCAAGTAACATAATTGAATTTTCGTGATACTATAATAAAATGCTGCTAAACAAACGAATATCCGCGTGTCTTAGTTCAAGTTTAACTTCACGTTCAGAGCAAGCCGTTATATCACACGCCTGTCATGGGCTCAAATTGTGCTTATTGCCAGCTCTTCCGTCCAGGTCAGGAAAGGGTTGGGAGAGCGAGAAAAAGTGTGTTTTGTTTAACAATAGCACTAGAGCACATTGATTAATTAATCATCGACTATTGCATGTCAAACATTTGGTAATTCTGACACGTAATCATCAGAGGAAACCTGCTACATTTTTCCTAATGCAGCAAGGTAACTTTTATATACACTTTCCCACAGATAGGAAATCACATACCACGGCCTTTGACCAGTTGTGGTGCACTGGTTGGAACGAGAAAAAACATAATCAGTTAAATGGATCCACCGAAGTGGTTCGGTCCTGCGACGTAAGCACCTCAGGCGAGCACTCACCCGACTGTGCTAAATCTCGCCCCGGGAGAGGGAGACGGCAGGATCGCACCTACAAGCAGGTGCAAGAGAACAGAGGCTGCTTGACCGGGTCGGAGGTATGGGAGGAGGGTGTCTACTGGTGTGGACTTTGCCATGCTTCCCTAATGCCTGGTTCACATTTGCCCCGGGCGCCGTGCGATAAATGGGTCTACGATTTTCCCTACGATTTTTGAGGCATCGTAGGTGGCTACGGGCTACGGCGTATGTGTTCACATTGTGTACGAGCATCGTGCGATTTCTTGTACGGGCCCTCGGGGGCAGGCCGGGGCAAAGCCGTACAGAGGCTGCGCGGAGATTGTACGGAAATCGTGCAATTTCAGTGCAGTTGCCGTGCAGTCTCCATAGCCTCCGCACGGAAATCATACGGAGCCCGTGAGGCTTCCGTGCAGAGGCTGCGCGGAGATGGTGCAGTGACCGTGCAGCCGCCGTGCCCCAGCTCCAGCCACTCAGCAGTACGACTCTCAGTCCGGTTACTTCTCACAGTTGCAGACCCTTATGCCCCTGCTGCAGGCCCTGCAGCAGCCCATGTCCCAGTCGTTCGTACCACAGCCCTACAGACGCACCTCCGCTGGTACCACAGCGAGTATCATCTCTCAGGCATACTCGGCCATCAATCAAGAAGACACAACGACCCACCTCAACCTCATGGACTTCTTAGCCAGCAACACCTCTCTCACCAGGGACCTGCAGAGTTCAACTGATGCCGGTGGCCAAGACGCAGACGACCGTTCGACAGCCTCTATCCCAGGCATGACCATGAACATGGATAGTGTTGCCAAGGATAGTACCAGTGACAAGTAGTGACAGTGACTCTCAGTGGATATTCTCTCATCATATAGACAGTGGATATTTGTATTTGCATAATATTGTCGCTCATGTTTGAAACTAATGCATGTATGGTGACTACTTTTTGGCATGGTTTTGATGATGTGATGATGTGATATTGTGATGAGTAAAATAAAATGATATGAAAAGTCCATTTGAGCACTGTCTATGAAATGTATACACAAAGAGTTCATATCCATATGAAACTAATGCATGTATGGTGACTATTTGTTGGCATGGTTTTGATGATGTGATGATGTGATATTGTGATGAGTAAATTTATTTACATCTTAGCATATCAGAACAAAAAAGAACTGAAGAATCAATACAAGTTATTATGAACATGTGTATTGATACTTCAGAAAACTGAAACATTAAAGGTATTAACATGTGGAATTTTAACAATGTTTAATTAGCTTACTACTTTACTGAACTATTTGTTGATAACCATTATGCCGCACACAATATAATCAACAGTAGATCACTCTTTATCATGTTAATATTCCAGCCAGGCACGTATGGCTAGAGTGATATATTGGAAGATGAAGCTGTTTAGTCTATCTGCTATTGACCATTTTCACATATTCAGTAGAATCACATACTAAACAAGTACAATGCATAAAACTGTCTATGAAATGTATACACAAAGAGTTCATATCCATATGAGCACTACCCGGGACACAGTTCAGTAGTTATAGTTGAGTGCTGCCTCTTGCCAGGGAACGCTTCCTGCCCCGCTGTTGTAGTAGTACTTGACTTGGGTCCTCAGCACCTTTACAACACGGGTCTCTCTGGGGCCTCGCCGGGCTTCTTCGACCTCGGCCATGATGGCACCATCCCTCAAGGCACCTGGCACGATGCCGCTGTCTCCGTCCTCTTGGTCGAGGTCTGCGTTCTGCAGCGCGGGGTACCTCAACCTCATGATCTGGTGTAGAATGACGCAGGCCCTGGTGATGGAGATGGCGTTCTTGGGCATGACAGCCAGGGTTGTCAGGAGGCACTGGAAACGGGCAGGCAGGATGCCGAAGGCGTTCTCGACCACTCTGCACGCACGGGAGGTCCGGTAATTGAAGATTCTCTCGTCGTGGGTCAGGTACCGATGGGGGTAGGGCTTCATCATGCTGGGCCGCATCGCGAAGGCATCGTCCCCCACGAGGATATATGGAGTGTCCTGGTCATCATGAGGCAGAGGGTCAGGGTCTGGCATCCCCAGTGTCCCGACATCTATCTTCCGCTTCAGGCTGCACCCGTTGAACACCCCGGCGTCTGACATGGAACCCTGGGCGTCAACGTTCACCCACAGGAATTTGTACTCCGTGTCCACCACACATAAGAGAACGATCGAAAAGAAGCCTTTGTAGTTGTAATAGGCGCTGCCGGACTTCTTGGGCTTCTTGATACGGATGTGCTTGCCATCAATGGCGCCCAGGCAATGGTGGTAGTTCCACCGTCTGGAGAAGGCCCTGGCTACCTCCCGCCAGCCATCTGCAGTCGTCGGCATCGCCAGCACCTCATCTTTGTACTCAGCACACCTCGGGAACCAGCACGGATATGGTGTTGTAGGCCACTCTGAAGCTGAGCGCCAAACTGTGGTAGGAGTCACCGATGGCAAGGAACCTCAGCGTGATAGCCAGCCTCAGGCCGGCAGGCAAACCTGGACGGCAGTCTTGGTGCTTTCTAATTCTGGGGGTCAGTCTGTCTACTATCTCCCGGAACATGGGTGGCTCGATTCTGAGGTAGGCTTTGAAGTCCCCGTGCGACTCCTGCATCAACTCCTGCATCAGTGTGTCGTAGTGTTCTAGGGTGACACGTCTCAGCAGCCACGACTTCACCCACACCGTCCTCTCCTTGCGCCCCTGTCGGGCCTGCTGCTATTCCAGGACGGCCAGGGCTGCAATGATCGCCTGCTCCCTTGTTCTGTTCTGCCTCAACTGCAACCGAAGGTACGCCACTCTGACCCTGAGGGGTGGTATCAGCGGCATCTTCTTCTTCTTTGACTTCTTTGACTTCTTTGACTCCTCTGAAGAACTGAGACGAGTGATAAGGAACTGCTGGAGATGACCAATATATACCCATCTGAAAAATGTTTGGCCCATCTCAAGACTGCTGCACGGCCATGGTGCGGCCGCTGTTAGGTTGCCGCGGGATGACTGCTCAATATCCACGCGATTTCACGGTTACTGCACGGGCAGCGAGCGGCAACTTTGCGATAGTGGTGCGAGGGCCGTGCGATTGTCCCAAGAGCCTACAATCTCCGTACGATTTTTTTTCCCCCAATGTCCACCTAAAATCTTGCGTTTTCTGCACGATCAGAGCGCGGCCTCCGCACGGTGCCCGTGCGGGTATTGTACAATGCCACCTATGACATGTCTACGGGCTACGGGCTTACGATTTTTTCAAATTTGTATAACTTCTCGCTAAACAAAATCGTAGAGACCGCGGCGCCCGTGAATCCGTACGAAAATCTCACGGCCACCTCCTGCCTCCGCACGGAGGCCGCACGGAAAGGGGGATACGGGCAGGATACAGGCTCCATAGACCCATCGCAGGCCAAATGTGAATTAGGCATTAGGGATTATTGTCTAAATGAGTAGTTTTGCGCGTGAAATAATGACGGTTCCCGCGAAACATAAAGTTTATACATATAGCTATATGCCTACAAAAATGATAACCAAATAATTCAATTTACTAGTAGAAATTTTTATTATTTTAGGAGGGAAACTTGAGAGTGTTTCATACGCATTAACTAGTGACCTCACTGATTTATACGTATACATTCAACATACTACGTACTTTTCCATAATTATTTACAAACAACTGGCAAAGAAATAAAGATGGTGACCATGCTATATTTAGCCACAAATTATTAGGGAAACCCTCTTGTCGTCGAGTACAAGACTTTAACATTATTACTATTGAGTTAATTATGGAAAGATCATGCTTGGGATAGATTAATGTGAAGTTATTTATTACAAATTAATGAGAACATAACAAAATATTGTACTTTCAGCTTTGACAGGCACGGCGGAGCAGACGGATGGAGATGGGTAATAACTCTGAATCTAAAATGTTATTGGCAGTACATCTTAAGGCAGAGGTGAATTTTACATGTAGAATGCAGGAAATTGCATCTCAGGACATCTAGTTGTCATGCCCCCAAACCAGTTAGAAACGGTTATTTTCGCCCTCGATCTCAGTCACACACACACACACACACACACACACACACACACACACATATATATATATCAGGGCCGTACCCTGACCAAAATCCATGGGGGGGCACTAAATTTTATAAATAATTTTTAACATACTATAAAGATTAAACATTTCTATGCTATTACTGGAGATATATAAAATTAAAAAAAAAGGACAAGATTCTCAGGGGGGCAGCTGCCCCCCCCCCCCCCCCCCCCGGAGGGTACGGCCCTGTATATATATATATATATATATATATATATATATATATATATATATATATATATACACACACATACACACACATATATATATACACATACACATACACACACACACACACACACACACGCTTAATGGTTGGAACGGTGTTGTTGTTGGCACTTATAAGTCCCGTGCTGTAGTTAACTCACCTTATGTTTTATATAGGACGAAAGCGCATCAAACAATACAAGCACAGTTGTAATGTAAATCACTCGAAGTTTGGCGTGCACATACAGGAAGTTGATAGTTTGTGCTGGCACCCACACAATGACATTGGTCTGAAATGTCAATAAATAAATTATAGTGTATTAATCTTTCCATTGATTTTAAACTTACAAAGTGTTCAAAATAGAATATTTCCACCGAACATAATTTTATCATATCTATAAAACATTGTTACGTGTCTATGACTATAAAATTGTTACCTGTCTATAAAACAGTTTTACAATATGACAGTATTGTTATAGTAACTAAATAGAAGACAAGATGGTGGGTTGTTTGGGGTTTTTACTTTTCTTCGTTGTATATATATTATAATCAATTTGTGCAATTCATAAATTATTCAGTGTTTATATGAAATGTCTAAAAATTAGGTCCAAGCATTACATAAAATGACTGAACTGTTATGTAAACAAAAATAAGAATATGCATGTCACTAAGTGTTTATTTCTATGTATATTTCCCATTAGATGCAATGAGAAACTTTAGGTTAAACAAAGTCATTTTGTTTCAGAAGAATACGTCTCATACCTGGAAATACTATAATACATTATGTGTTATAATGTTATACATACGGTAATAATACATGTTATAATTATTAAAATTTCTTTAGTTTAAATATTTTATATTCTAGAAAACAATGTATAGTTTATAAGTTATTAAAGTGTGTCAAACATGGAAATAGTGAAATATAACATATTTTATATTACACATACAATATAAGGTTTAAAAACAATTTGTGTTTTAGGGAACGTTTCAGAAAAAAATAAAAATAGGTAAGGCTTAAACAGTTGTATGTTTCTGGGAAAGTTTCGAAAATAGTATAGTCCTGCAGCAAAGTCTGAACAAGAGCGCCGGGCTCGGTGGCGCAGTAGTTAAGCCATCGGACTACAGGCTGGTAGGTACATGGTTCGCAGCTCAGTACCGGCTATTACCTAAGCGAGTTCTTAAAGGCGCAATGGGTAGGTGTAAGGCCACTGCACCCTCTTTACTCTCACTAACCACTAACCAACTAACACCTAACCTACTGTCCTGGACAGACAGCCTAGACAGCTGAGATGTGTGCCAGGACAGCGTACTTGAACATTAATTGGATATAAGCACGAAAATAAGTTAAAATGAAAAGGAGCCTTAATGTTTTAGTAACCGTGGCCGGATGTACAACATTTGTCACTATGGCTGACGTTACTCTCTGGGGTCTGATGTTCATGAAAATATAAGATGACATTTTGATGACAAGTTGGTACGAACAAGATGACGGCCGTTTTTTATAATGGCCGTCAGTTAATCATAAAACTGTATATCTTCAGAACAACAGCACTTAGAATTGTTATCTTGGTGTCAAAATTGATGTTTATGGGCTCAACGAGTTCATTAACTCTGTGGGTAAAGCTATCAGATATTAGGTTGATAAAAATTCAAAAATGGCTGACTAAAAGGGCGGGAATTTTGGTATTAAAATCTAAACATATTTGTAATATGACTTAGAAAAAGCAAATTGTATGTCAAATGTTAGGTTTTGATTGTCGATAAGTTTAGTTAGCATGTGTTGAAATTACTAAAATAAAATTGTAAATAATTGTATAAAAATAAATCAAGATAACGGACATGCACTATTAATCAAGTGGTTCCCCAGTAAGAACGTGTTGTCATTATACAACTATTAGCATCGACAAACACCTAATAGCATAGGACTGAATAAAAGAAAATCCGAATGGATGAATTCGTGAGTGAGTGAGTGTGCGTGGGAGTGAGTGAGTGTGCTTGTGTGTGTGTGCAAAATTCGAGCACAAAAAACCGTGAGGGTAGTTTACAAAACGACCTCACTGTGTAGTACATACTACTGTCCTCAGATTCCCTCTCGACTGACACAACTATTTTTGGTGGATCTACACATGCAAAAGAAATCATCTGGAACATCCTTTGAATATATTGCCCTACACATGCATGCTGCTGCGCAAGGGTGTCCAATGTGAAGACACGAGCACTTTGAAGCACATGAAAAGGCCCGACACTGGGATGTTCAGCAATTTGGAATCAATTAAAGCAGTCTGTGTCATCAGTTTGTGTAAACTGTACCCGTCAGGGGCGGGACGTAGCCCAGTGGTACAGCGCTCGCTCGATGTGGGATCGATCCCCGCCGGTGGGCCCATTGGGCTATTTCTCGTTCCAGCCAGTGCATCATGGCAGGTATATTAAAGGCCGTGGTATGTACTACCCTGTCTGTGGGATGGTGCATATAAAAGATCCCTTTTTGCTAATCGAAAAGAGTAGCCCATGAAGTGGCGACAGCGGGTTTCCTCTCTCATTATCTGTGTGGTTCTTCACCATATGTTTGATGCTATATATCCGTAACTAAAATGTGTTGGGTGCGTCGTAAATAAAACATTTCTTTCTGTACTCATCAAGAGTTTTCTCGAAATCAAACTTAGATAGGATCGTGAGTTTCTCCACTGGTGAGTGTGTGTCTGTGGTGGTGGGGTTGGGGAGCGGGGAATGTTGGTTCTGTGGTCAATCGCATCCCAGGTGGGGTCTCTAGTATTAGGTAACATCTCGCTTCTTATTACATGTTAAAGCGTTTGTTTTGTTTAGCAACGCCACTAGAGCACCTTAATTAATCATCGGCCATCAGATGTCAAACATTTGGTCATTCTGACACGTAGCCTTGAAATGAAACCCCTTATATTTTCCACAAACAGCAAGGAGCAATCTATATGCACTTGCTACGCCCTTTGGTACACCAGTCATTGAGCACTGGTTGGATCGACAAAAAAACCGGTGGGTCTCCCAGGGTGATTTGATCCTACGACCTAAGCACCTCTACCGACTGAGCCAAATTTCGCTCTTTCTTGTTACAATGAAGATGGTCCTTACCCCGTATATCATCAGATACTTGTCCTTCAGTTCTGACCAACACTCTAGAACTGACTGTCCTTCCATTAAACCAGTCCCTTAAATAAATAAACAAGAGCACACTGAAGAAATCTAACATTTACATGTAGTTTTAATAAAACAATTTAGAAACAACTTAAACTACAACAAATAAAAACTAAACAAAACAAAATAAAACCCAGTATTAATTGACTACCTGAGTGCAACCATAAGTGTGTGCATGCGTGTATGCGTGAATTATGGGTGGGCGAGTGTGTGGATCTGTGAATGTATGAATGAGTCAGTGATAAGCAACAAATATCAGCTGGCTGAGTACAACCACGTGTGTGCATGCTTGCGTGCGTGAATTGTGAATGTATTATGGAGTGACTGAGTGGTGAACTAATATCTCAATGTACCTGTGATAAATACTGCACACATGGGCGCCGAAAACAACTGATCTGCCAGGAGTTTCCGTATAACAGTGGACAGGGCACTTCCAGTCAGGGCCTTGTCGAGGAATCGGTAGAAGTGATGCACCGGGAAACCTATAACCAGTCCAATGGCAGACATCTTACCTGAAACATTTAACAGTTAATTAATACAGCTACGACGGCGACGATGAGGATGGTGGTGGTGATGATTACGATGACGATAATGATTATGGTGGTGGTGGTGGTGGTGGTGATAATGGTGAAGGTGGTGAAGATGATAATGCTGATGATCATAACGATGATAACCATTAGCATAATCATCATAATAATTATTGACATGTACATAGCATATCAACGATGCTGTTATCATTAGTATAATAATAGCTTTCATTACAATGATAAATAGCACATAGCAGCCTTTGATACAACAAGGCGGCGGGACGTATTCCAGTGGTAAAGCGCTCGCTTGATGCGCGGTCGGCCTAGAATCGATCTCCGTCGGTGGGCCCATTGGGCTATTTCTCGTTCCAACCAGTGCACCACGACTGGTATATTAAAGGCCGTCGTATGTGCTGTCCGGACTGTGGGAAAGTGTATATAACAGATCCCTTGCTACTAATGGAAAAAGGTTTCCTCTGATGACTATATGTCAAAATTACACAATGTGTGACATCCAATAGCCGATGATTAATCAATTAATATGCTCTAGTGGTGTCGTTAAACAAAAACAAACCTTTCAAATACAATAGTAGGTAATCAGCAGCATGTCGACAAAGCCGTGTATTTCACACATGTGGCTCAAAATGTTTTGTAAGTTAGTTACGTCCTACCACAACCCGTCATGGTGTCACACGTTATTATCGTGTTTGAATGTGAGTTCTCAAGTTCCAGTATTTATTAAAATAAATAAATAAATTAAATAAATAAATAAATAATGTTTTTAATAATTCGGTCGCACTTTTCGAAATAAGTATTCGGTAATACTTAAATCAAAGAGAGAGAGAGAGAGAGAGAGAGAGAGAGAGAGAGAGAGAGAGAGAGAGAGAGAGAGAGAGAGAGAGAGAGAGAGAGAGAGAGAGAGAGATTTTATATATTGAGACAAACGGACACACAGTGATATATTCATACGTTCATACATACACACACACACATACATACATACATACATACATACATACACGCATTTGATAACTCACAAATCCTTGTCCAATCGAGTTTGCATTTTGTCTGTCTCTGAACTCTGTGTTCGTAGTGTTGACAAAGTATATCTCCTAGTCCACCCATGATTCCTGACATCACTACATTGGTCACGACAAGGTGTTTCGTAAACAGACGTTTTACCACAGGCAAGATGAGCTGCCTTACTGTTTTAAAAGCGGATCTATCTCTTGATAACGCCATTGCATTGGAATGACCAGAAACAGTGGTTAAATACGAGCATAGTCTTTCAGTGAAGTAAATATGCAGATTAGGATTATGACTACCAGCTGTGGCATACCTAAGGGGAAACACCCATGTATGTCTGTGTTTGTGGATTTAACTTAAAGAAAATTGTGTTACTGCAAAAAATATGTTGATGATTATGATGATTATGATGATGATGATATTGATGATTATGATGATGGTGGTGGTGATGATGGTGATGATGATGTTAAAGATTATGGTTATGGTGATGACGATAATGATGGTGGTGGTGATGATGATGATAATGATTATGTTTTAGCACACAACTCACAAAAGAGAAGTAACCCAATGTTATCTCTCCGATCAACAATATGGTATTTGTTTTAGTCATGCATTTTCCACAGACAGAGCAGCACGTGCCATGAACGTAAAGACACCAGTCGTGGCGCAGTGGTAGTGATTACAGCAGCAACCGGTGTTCCCGTGCCGTCATCCGTTCATGGACTAACCAGGATCAGTGGTGCATGACTCCTGTATAAACACTGACAGGTGCAACAAGGTGACACAGTGACTATCATTATGACGATTACACCTGCGACAAGGGCGGATTCACACAACAGGTCAGGGTATTCTTTGTTCACGCACGACCGCCACGGGTCCGAAATCTGCATGCCAGTCGTTGGACACGGGACAGATATGCATGCCACTTATACTTCTGCGTGCTTTTCAAGGTACTATAATAAGATATCGAGTTGCCCAGTGGTAAGCCGCGCCAAATTACCTCATGAAAACTGCGCGTTCTTTTATATTTTGGACTTAATTCTACGGGGGACGGGATTTAGCTCAGTCGGTTGAGTGCTCACTTGAGGTGCTTACGTCGCAAGATCGAACCATCTAGATGGATCCATTCAACTGAATGGTTTTTTTCTCATTCCAACCAGTGCACCACAGCTGGTCAAAGGTCGTGGTATGTGCTTTCCTGTCTGTTGGAAAGTGCATATAAAAGATTCTTAGCTGCATACGAAAAATGTAGTGGGTTTCCTCTGATGACTACGAATCAGAAATACCAAATGGTTGACATCCAATAGCTTATGATTAATTAATCAATGAACTCTAGTGGTGTCGTTAAACAAAACAATGTTTTAATCCTATGGGACTTTCAACATTTAATAGCACCACAATTTCCCCCGCCCGCTACCGACCCTCGTCGGGCTGCTGGTCCTCTCGTGCAGTTGCCAGCGCGGGCAGTCGCTCCTCCCACCCCAAACCCTTTGTTGTCCTAGACAACAGCTACAGCATTTGTTTCATTTCAAATTAGTTTCGTGCTTGTGTTCAGTTAAGCTTTAAGCACATTGTTCAGAGCACATACCTCAGCTATCTGGGCTGTTTGTTCAGGACAGTGGGTTAGTTGTTAATGGTTAGTAAGAAAGAAGAGGGTGTAGTGGTCGTACACCTATATACTGAGTCGTTAAAACTCGCTCTGGGTGGGAGCCGGTACCGGGCTGCGAACCCAGTACCTTAGTCCTACCAGCCTTATGTCCGATTGGTTAACCACGACACCACCGAGGCCGGTACAGCTACAACAACTTCCTCTGAATGTGCACGACTTATGACCTGACCAGTAGTAATAAGTCAAGTCAAGCGGTAAAGCGCTCGCTTGATGCGCGGTCGGTCTAGGATCGATCCCCGTCGGTAGGCCAACTGGACTATTTCTCGTTGCAGCCAGTTCACCAACATTTATATATCAAAGGTGGTATGTAATATTGAAAGAAAGAAAGAAATGTTTTATTTAACGACGCACTCAACACATTTTATTTACGGTTATATGGCGTCAGACATATGATTAAGGACCACACAGATATTGAGAGAGAAAATCCGCTGTCGCCACTTCATGGGCTACTCTTTCCGATTAGCAGCAAGGGATCTTTTATAAGCACCATCCCACAGACAGGGTAGTACATACAACGGCCTTTGATATACCAGTCGTAGTGCACTGTCTGGAACGAGAAATAGCCCAATGGGCCCACCGATGGGGATCGATCCCCGACCGACCACGCATCAAGCAAAATGTGATATTGCGTCTGTGGCATGGTGCATATAAAAGATCCTTTGCTACTAATTAAAACATGTAGATGGTTTCCTCTTTAAAACTATATTTTAAAATTACGGACCTTTTGACATCAAATAGCCGATGGTTAATACATTAGGGTTTTTTTCAAAGTACTATATCATTTGCCCACTTTCTACGATGTGAAACTTAATCGTACGATAATCTAGTTGTTGATAATAAAGCTTACCTCTTAAGAAACAAAGTGAAACTCCTCGAAATTACACAATGCTATGTAAGATGACTGAAAAATCGATACTATAATGTGCATCCCACACAACCATGGTAAACACGATTGTGATGACGATAAAATGAAAGAAACCAATTATTTATCATTACAGGTATAATAGCTCCGGGTTACCTTGTTCCCACTGATGACGAGGTTTGTAACTATATATAGATTATTGTCTAACTGAGACATAATATAATAATAAATGTCTTTCGCTAGCAGCTGTAGGATTTCGGGATGTTTTCGGGATCGGGATGTAGCTCGAACGGTAAAAGTTAAGGTTTATTTTGTTTAACGACACCACCAGATCACATCGGCTACATTAGCAGTAAGGGATCTTTCATATGCACCATCCCACAGACAGGATAGCATATGCCACAGCATATGGTATATAATATCAGCCGTGGAGCACTGGCTGGAACGAGAAATAGCCCAATGGGGCCCCGACAGGATCGATCAGTAGAGCGCGTTACCACTGGTTGTTGTTCCCCAGTCTTCTTCTTTGTAACGTAGAAGCATAATGTAGCTTTGTGTTAGATTTCTCCATTAAAGTGAAATCAATCACGGAGTTGATCGTTCTCGATGTACTTGGTTTATTCATGCCCCCCCCCCCCCCCCCCCCCCGCCACACACACACACACCTCCTATCACTGATACATTAAATGCCACGGTATGTACTGTCTGGGCCCATTCTTTGACATGGGTTTTTTTTCCCGCACCAACTAGTACCCTATGACTGGTATATCAAAGGCCGGGGTACGCGCTGGCATGCCTGTGGAAACGTGTATATGAAAGATGTGCGTCCACATAGTTTGGAACAAAAACAACAAAAGTTTGTTTCGTTTAACGACACCACTGGAGCACATTGATTTATTAATCATCTGCTACTGGATGTCAAACATTTGGTAAGTTTGACATAGTCATAGAGAGGAAATCTGCCACCTTTGCTATACCAGTCGTGATGCACTGGCTGGAACGAGAAATAGGTTCGAACAAATGAACTTATATAGCGATCTTTGCGATACAACTCGTCAGCAAGTCCCTTTGTCATGACTGTTTGTTATAATGGAAATCATTTACAAGTTATTAATGCGTTTATCTCAGTTTGTTATTTTCCAACAATGGTAACTTTAATCGTACACATAAAAGAATTGCAGGAAAAGGTCGAAATGCCACCACGACCACCGTCCCAATAATAGGCATTTTTAATAAAACGTATTTCAAGGTAAATAGTGTTTTAAATTACGGTTGTGAAAAATGGGGATTTCATATGTACAGCTACTGAAACAGAAAAATTGCATGTACAGTTTTGTAAAAAAAAAAAAAGAAGATATTTGGAGTATGTAAAAGCACGTGTAACGACGTAGTGAACTAGGGCGGTTTCCGATGCAGTTAGTAAGGAAGTAAAAAACAGTTTTATATAAAACACCATGTAACACCAATAACTGTATTTTACGACCTCTTTATGTAAAAATACAGCAACAAGAAGAGTTTTGGTAAATGAATGTCAAAAGGAACTAGGCAGAATTGGTTTAAATTATATATGGAATTTAGAGAAGGTTGATAAAGGTATTTTTACCATAATAAAAGAAAGAATACGGGACGTATTTATGCAGGAATGCTAAGGCAAAATAAAAACCAACATCAAAGGGGAGTCTTTATCAATATTTATGAAGCGAATTTAACTTGCAAACCTACTTAAGAAAAAACTATAGCAAAGAATTGTTTAAAAGAGCAAAGATTAGAATATGTGTTCGTAATTTAAACATACAACTTGGTAGGTGAATACAAAGAACATGTACACTTTGCAATAGCAATTAACCAAAAGATGAATTCCATTTTATACTGCAATGTCAGAGAAAACATTTATAAAAGCATACTATAAGAGACCACCTATTGAATTTAAGCTACCCAAACCTTTAACGCCTGAAAATAATTAAAGATCTCAATCACCTCGGAAAATATTTTAACTTGGGCAAATAATTTAATAAAAATAATTAGATTGGCCGTGGTATATATGATGCTGTGCGATGGTATATATAAAAGAGCCCTTGATGACAATCGAAAATAATAGTCCATGACATGGCGGCTGCCAGTTTTTCCTTTCATTATCTGTGTGACATAAATCAATGTGTAGTGTGTGTCGTCAAATAAGACATCCCTACTGTTTTCCTTATTATGTAAGCTGATGAGTTGTAAAACGTAAGCAATAAGATCACAAACACTTGAACTTATCTATGCCGTATTCTCTTTCCAGCCAGTGCACCACGACTGGTATATCAAAGGCCGTGGTATGTGCCATTCTGTTTGTAGGATGGTGCATGCTCAACAATAAAAATTTAGCAAATATCTTTTATGACGTCTAAATTTGCCATGGTTGAATAAACTTAAAAAAACCCAAGTCCTTCTGTTGTGTTAAGGCAAAGGTTGATGAGTTTATGTTGTTTGTAAATGTTAAAAATTTCAGATGTGAATATTAATTAATAAAACTAGATTAATTTATAAATGTTATGCTATTTCGTTCAACATTAGCTAAACTTATAACAGATTTCTTGCTACTAATGGAAAAATATAGCGGGTTTCCTCTCTATGACTGTGTTAAAATGACCATATGTTTGACATCTAATAGCCGATGATTCATAAATAAATGTGCTCTAGTGGTGTCGTCAAACAAAACAAACCTTTTTTTTTTGTTCCTTACGAGAATTACTAGATCAAGGCGGTCAGGGAGAGAGAAGTTGGTGAAGTGGAAATTCATCAGTCCACCAAATCTTTATAACTCTCTATCTGTGACAAGCTAAGTCAGTATCTATCACCCTTTAGACCGATATAGCTTACCCCATAGCTAAGTCACTAAAGCTGGGAGGGTTGAGTTTCATGATTTATAAGGAATAATCATAAAATGTGTCGCTATATACTGTTAGACGTGGCTATGGGGTAGATGTGGCAGTAACCAACCTTGCTTCTAACATAAGATAAATTTTAATGCATTTTGTGGCTGCTTACAAAACAATATTCAAAATTAGTTCAGGTCCGTAGCAAGCAAGGGGCAGACCAAAAAGAATAATAAAAATATAAAATTACTAGTTATTGATACTGACATTTTAAGTATGTAACCTCTCTAAAATGGCTGGAAAAAAAATGGTATTTCAGAGCCTCTACATTTCAAAATGTCTGGGGGGTTGGCATGTCCCCGGAACCCTTAGTGTCTTGCGCCTTCCATGCTCGTTCGTTCCAAGAATTGTTCTGCCCCACCCCCACCCCCACACACCCCACCCCTACGCACACAGAATCCTAGCTAAGTCCCTGTAATTTCTATGATGTATGCAGTCTATTTAAAAACAAAACTGTCTTCGACCTTAATGTAATGCATATGCCAGGTGTACGTACGCTGTGTCGTGTCCATGTGACACTGGTATTTGTTATTCTATCAGCATCATCTCATCAATTCTAATTCCAAATTAGTGTAAATTCTGTGACACGAACCACCATTCGCAGAGGCTCTTGTGGGAGTAAAGCTTTCTCGTCGCATCCGGCAGACCGGCCAGAAATATCTCTCATGACACTGAGTATGCTGTTTGCTTTGTTTGTGCTAACCTGAATCTCTGTCGACGAATCTGGCCGTGGGCAAGGGTCGAAAACAATAAATGTGCTAGAGCTGTTTATCTAAAACCAATAGACCAAACACACTATTGCCTTAAAATATAACTGTGTACTTGTAATTTGTACTGAAAAGTATTTTATTTAACCAGATACAAAATCGCCATATCTCACTTGTTAAATAAAATATATGATTTATTGCATATAATATAAAATTATACATGCATATACAAAATAAATGAATAGGCACAATTTATTAATTTTAAGAGGCTCTCTCCTAATTGCAATACCCCGGTATGTTATAACAATAGATAGGTTTCGAACCACACCGTTGCTGTTACGGATGGTGATAGATCACCACTTTGAGTATCAGTGGTGACATCATACACCTTCACTAGCCCAGCTAACCTTACAGTAGGGTCCTTTAAAAGTTTATTTTTACAGATCTTATCTTATCCAATTGTTGTCAAACTGGCAATTTGGGGCAATTTAGATACTATGCAAACGAAGTCCGCCATTATCGATTTTGTTTTTAAAGATATCTCCATGAATACGTGGGATTGGATCAAGTAAGTTGTGTCTACACTCATGGTTTCAAATTAGCTCAAATCGGATATTTTCCCATCATTCCTTTATTCAAAATATGCAAACTTGATTATTCCATCGTCAGAAATTCAATTTTGAGTTATATCCTAAGAACTACACGCAATATCAATGGCAATGCCTTTGTTTCCTCGTGGTCTATACATTCAGTAATGCGAGTTAGGAAGTCGTGAGTTGATTAAATAAACGCCAAGTACTATTCTGATAATAGATGATTCGATTACATGAAATTTTATATCTCTTTCTTTCTCAGAAACATTTCTTCAGATTTGCAAGAGAAAGAAACTCTGTATCTGTATTTCAGTACTAGTAGTCGGGTCATTTAATGCACCCAGCGTCATCATGATATTGTTCTACCTGTTTACTGTATTTGATCTGACAATCGCTTGCTCCAAGACAGCGCAGAAGAAAGTACACGGAAAATGAGCAGCATAACATCTGTACTGTACTGTACATAATGATACGGGATACTATATATGCAATAACTCATTAACTGCGGCATTTCTAGAGAAGCGAGGCCAACATGGTTAAGGACCACACACATTTTGAGAGGAAACCCGCTGTCGCCACTACATGGGCTACTCTTCCGATTAGCAGCAAGGGATCTTTTATTTGCGCTTCCCACAGGCAGGATAGCACAAACCATGGCCTTTGTTGGACCAGTTATGGATCACTGGTCGGTGCAAGTGGTTTACACCTCCCCATTGAGTCTTGCGGAGCACTCACTCAGGGTTTGGAGTCGGTATCTGGATTAAAAATCCCATGCCTCGACTGGGATCCGAACCCAGTACCTACCAGCACGTAGACCGATGGCCTACAACGACGCCTCCGATGCCGGTGATGCCTTAATAGCATTTGGCTATGAACTTGGCCACCTCCATGATTATCGCTGGTATTGTATTACAGCATCTAGGTCAGCAATCTTTTGTGAGTACTAAATCTTCGCCAACACCAAAACGCCGCACAACAGTATCACATCCAGAACAACAGTGCATTGTACAAATCTGTAGGGTCACAATTTCAACGTGCATCGCTTCAGATGCTGCAACGTCGACCAGGCCTGGTGCTTACAAAGCTTTTAGAGTCTAGACTCGAGACTCTAATAGAGTCTGAGACAGTAATGTCATGACAACACCATACACATTGTATGTGTGTGACGTCATTAGAGTTTGAGTCTGGACTCTAAAAGTTTTATAAGCACGGGCCCAGAACCCCGTTCAACGAAGCCATTTTAGCGCTAAGATCATTTTAAATGTATATCCACCTTATGTACTTAAGGTGATCTTAGCGCTAAGATCGCTTCCTGAACAGGACTCGGGACTATATCTGAGGTTGGGATGGGATGAAAACAATGAATGCGCAGAGGAGTTCGATTCTACGACACAAGCACCCCAGGCGTAATAACGACAACGTCTAATATATAATAATATTGGTGATATGCGAACAAATTCTCATTTTCACTATAGCCTTTTGTGACCTCTTGCTAAATATACAACTCTGATCAACAAAATGCGCTTTCTAATTACAATCTGTTTGAACAAATTGTTTTTCCCTCAAGAGTTGAGCGTTGTTTTTCATTTCTGTTCATTATCTCCAATAACCACGTCGAGGCATGATAGCGCCATATGTTAGCATATTTTTTTCTCTTGAGCTAATTAAAGAACATTATTTTATTGATTATAGGTAAGACAAAATTTACACACAAAAACACACACACACACACAAACACACACACACACCTACACACACACACACACACACATGCATACACACAAAAACACACACAGAGGCAAACACGCACACAGATATACACACATGTGCGCGCACCACACACATACACACAGAGAGAGAGAGAGAGAGAGAGAGAGAGAGAGAGAGAGAGAGAGAGAGAGAGAGAGAGAGAGAGAGACACACACACACACACACACACACACACACACACACACACACACACAGACAGAGGACAGCCCCTCAGGATTAAGGTTTTAATAACTGCTAAGATTTACTCTTCCGTGCATCAGACAATTTATCATTATTGAAGATATTAAATCCAATACAAATACCGAGGCGGACACTGAGTGAAATCTTGGACTTTCTTGTCGATAATTCGTTTTAGGGATAGGATACACAGACACGAAACCAATATTTCTATTAACATCAAATGTGTTCCGATACTCAGCCTTTTGTCTACACATTTCGAACTGAATAAATAATTAATACGGTAAACTTAATTAAAAACAAAATAGGGCAAACAGGTTCATTTTCCTTATAGTTTATGTTCATCATTATATTATTAATCTCATTTCATTCGATAGCTTCAGAATAATAAATCATCTTCCATTGATTTAGCCAGGCAAATGTACAAGATCAGGTTCATAGTGAAAAGCGCGTTGTTAGTCGTGGATTCTACCTACTGCGTTAGCCAACTCATTAACGTGGCGATGGTTTTGTGGATAGTAATATCGTGTATCTGTTTTTTTCATAGTTTTTAATAAATGAATGGTTTTGTGGATAGTAATAACGTTTCTGATGTATTTAAATAAATGAACAACAGAAGTCACAATGGCGATGGTTTTGTGGACAGTAATATTGTGTGTCTTTTCTTTTCGTATTTTTATGTAAAGAGGCTATGTTAACCTATAGATGGCATGTGGCAGATTTCAAATTAACTAATTCTTAATGTACATGAAAATAAATATATAAACTGTATTGTTACAGTTGAAATTGTAGCACTGTGACAATAATGTGCGCATTTCCTCTAACTTAACCGGCCTCGGTGGCGTCGTGGCAGGCCATCGGTCTACAGGCTGGTAGGTACTGGGTTCGGATCCCAGTCGAGGCATGGAATTTTTAATCCACATACCGACTCCAAACCCTCAGTGAGTGATCCGCAAGGCTCAATGGGTAGGTGTAAACCACTTGCACCGACCAGTGATCCATAACTGGTTCAACAAAGGCCATGGTTTGTGCTATCCTGCCTGTGGGAAGCGCAAATAAAAGATCCCTTGCTGCCTGTCGTAAAAGAGTAGCCTATGTGGCGACAGCGGGTTTCCTCTAAAAACAAATCTGTGTGGTCCTTAACCATATGTCTGACGCCATATAACCGTAAATAAAATGTGTTGAGTGAGTCGTTAAATAAGACACTTTCTTTCTTTCCTCTAACTTAATGCGAGACACCTCAACACTTCTGCAACACGCTTGACTATGTATCTGATTCAAAACATTAATGTGTCCCAACAATTGTGTAAACCAGATCAAATGCCATGTATAACAATAGTAACATATGTGGCTAAAATGGCTAAACACAGCGTTTCATTCCCCATGTATCATGGATATAAATACTGCCAACCCGCTCTCTTAAAACAGTTATAGGTTTGTTAGTCCAGAGGATATGTGCACAAAAATGACCGAATCGTGCACTTTTTTTTATAAAAGCAAGAGGCTGTGCACACACATACTAGACATCATAGAGAATATTTTAAAGATTGGAGGCATTCTCAATATGACCTGTGGTGGCTATGGTGGCCATTTTTCAAGATAGCCGCTGTGGATATTTCTTAATATTATAACATGTACAAATTAGCCCAAAATAGTATTTTGAGCCATTTTAATGTTGCATATGCCATCAAAATATATACATTAGGATACATTAAAGGGACATTCCTGAGTTTATTGCACTGTAAGATGTTTCCGACTAATAAAATATTGTTACGATTAAACTTACATATTAAATATATGTTCTTGTTTAGAATATCAGTATCTGTATATTCAATGTGTTTCTGGTCGTCTTAATATTTGTAAGAAGACTAAACTGGATTCTGACTTCAAATAATTTCGTACGTACGAAAACATAATATTTTAGGAAATAAAATGAAATTAAACCTAGTAAATATATTAGAACAATCAGAAATGCGTTTAATATAGAGACACTAATATTTTTTGCAGAAAAATATATTTGATATGTAATTCCAATCGATAAAAAGGCTCTGTTAGTCGACAACATCTTAAACGTTGCAGCAAACTCAGGAATGTCCCTTTAAGGCTATTAAAACTGATATTTGGTATTCCTTGTGACAATTAGGGCTAATTTTAGGTTCAAAACCATGAAACTTTTACCTGAATAATAACACTTAATCCATGGCCTTTGCAAGTGAATCATATATGAAAGATATATATCTTCAAAAACAATTGAGATATATGGGGACCCTAACAAATGAAAAACAAAATTAATGTACACTTCATATACTCGGTATGTAAAGATATGTTGACGCTAAATGGCCACACCCTTTGGTTGCGTAACAAACAACTCACATGTCAATACTTGTTTAATTTCCACTGAGTATGGGTATATAAGTATGTGGTAAAATAGTATTGCTTGTTATCTTTTTTGGTTACCATGTGCACAATAACATGTAATATTGAGTCAGCCATACAACACCCTACTTGGACCAGTGACGTCATAATCCAAAATGGCCGTCTTCAATCACATTTTATATACATTATCTTTATGTGCATAATATTTCTATTTAAACATTTCAGTAGATTATGACTCATTTTAATATTTAATACCTCATTAGGTCTTCGAATAATAAGATTAGGGTGATAAAAGGTGAATCATGATTTTGAGTCTTGGAGACTGATTTTGTGATCACATTCAATCAAAACTCTGAATTGATCATTTAAAATTGCAAGGAATTATTGGGTGAATTTTAGGCCTAAAGATTATGTGACCTTTATGAGAGCTGATAAAAATGTATATATATACTAAACGACAAGTGTGCCAGTTTGACATTTTGAAAAAAGACTTGATTTGTATATTTTGTTACGCACTGTGCTTCCTCCCCGAAACTGTTTATGTATTCATAATAATTTTAGTTCTTCATTATTAAAAATTAATCTTTTTATAAATAATGAATTAACAAATCAATCCCTTCTTTTATTCGAGGAGATCAGACGGTCGAATTATTTATTTTCCCATAAGGGCATTACTTTTTAAGTGTGAGACTTGGGACACCAGTTACTTAACAGCAATATAATAGATTAGTGAAAAACAATGGTCACTGCAGATAATAATTGTGTATGGCATCGGTGATCTTTCTCTGACACACCGAACAGAGATAGATGCCACTACCATATTTATGTGGTTCATATGCATACTCAAAAACATCACGAAACTACAATGTATCTAGCTGACACGCCCTTGTGGCTTAGTCTAGCTCTGCTAGAAGTGTATTTTGACCCAGGTAACACCTCCAACAGTTTTGGAACAGTTTGTTTTTCTCCATTAGACAACCTACGTAAAAACCACAACTGGGATCCCGCTGGTACATTATCAGTCTACAACATGCTTAGTATGCCGTCATTGATAATATTCGAATTGAACAAACACACACAGCTTTCAGCAATTGTGGTAAATCTGTTGTGGGCCTGCCAAGCAACTATACTTTTATTATATCAGTTTCAGAAGAAATACTGGTGACATGAACAATATGGATATTCCTACAGCCATACAGTATCGTAATTCTTAACAGGTTCCTTTGGCTTCAGATATTAAACAGCGGTTTAAAATACACCCAGTAGATGTGGCCCGATACACAGGCAGACGACTGTTGTTGTTGTTGCTACGATGAGTGGTCTACATATCAGTATGTAGCTATTAAAAGCTTGGTGGCCCTTCTGGAAGAAAGTGGCTGTATATTGGTACTAGTGCTGGGTGAAATTATCTCATCAGGAACTTTTTAAAAACAGTCTAGAGTAAGATAGCTTATGCACATCAAGTGATTGCGTCTGCACTGTACACACTGCACCATAAAACTTATACTTTATGTAAACATTGTTAAAAAGGATCCCACTGAAATGATTTTGAAGATAAACAGAGACCAACATTTGAGTTGTGGCAATTAGTTTGATGTGCTGATCTCAGAGATATTCCTGTTTATACCGACGGATCACGGGGTGGGAATTCTGTGGCTTGTGATACAGTTTTTCCTTCAGACACAATACTTTCCATGAGACTGCCTGACTCGACACCGATCTTTAGTGCTGAAGTTTGGGCAGTCATTAAAGCCTTAGAGTATCCAAGCTTTACACAATATGAAGCTGGACCATACCATTATTGGGATGGTGATACGAAAGTCTGTCGTTTTATCTATTGGCAATAAAGCTATTGTATTTTATTGGGTGTCCAGCCATGTTGGCATCAGGGTAATGAAAAAGCAGATTCTGCTGCCAAGTCTGCTTTGGATTTGTATCATGCTACTGATTTTAAATATCTTATCAACCAATTTATCTTCTTTTTTTTTTTTCTTCTTTTTTTTTAATGATTTTTATTGCCCCCAGAGCAGTTGACAGTGTCAAGGTTGGGGAGCCTTGAATCATTGCCTTACAAAAATACATGTATATATTCATACCTTCTAGTTACATACATTTGAATTTGTTAAAAACAATACATAAATATGAACACAATAATGGTTTTGATCTGAGGGGGACAGGGGATAGAGAATGGACAGATGAAATGAATGGGGTAAAAAAGAGAAAAGATAAACAGAAACTAAAAAAGAGAGAAAGAAGCATGTATTATTTACTCTTTACTCGTATTGTAGATTAAGATTGGTTTTCTGGTTCTACAGAATTTTTAGTATATAATTTTTTTTAGTATATCCAAGCAAGCCCAGATTTTCCTTTAGGTTAATAAGATGTGCAGTTATGAGATTGAAGAAAGTAGTATCAATTAATTCTCCGATTTTCAAGCAAAAATATTCAACCATTTCTCCCAATGTTAATTAAATTTGTCATACTGGCAATTTTTAAAATAGATACATCTTTCTATTTGGAATTTAGTTATCAGGATATTTTCAATGGCCTTTTTGTGCAAACTTTGTTTAAGTATTTTCATGTTGTAAATGTAATCTTTTATATTGACAGTTATCCAGTTTACTACGTATCTTAGATCACCATCTGTCATTCCAAACATAACTACATTTTTGCTTAGTGGGATGCAAAGACCAGTTTTTTCAAAAATCCATTTTTTAACTGCTTCCCAAAGATTTCTTACTTCAATGCAGTCGTAAAAAAGGTGCTGCAATGTCTCCGGTTCATTATTACAAAAAGAGCATTTGTTTGAATCAACATAATGTATCATATGAAGAAAAGTATTAGTAGCCAGAATTCTGTGTAACAGTCTGTATTGAAACCACCTTAAAGTTGTATCTTTTAAACAATAGAAAGGTAGAGCATAGTATTTTTCCCACGTACAACAGTCGTATGTCAATCCTTTGTTTGCATATTTTATCTGTGACTTTGGAGTTATGGTTTTTTTGTTCAACGTATTGTACAGATCTTTACATCCTCCATTTGTGTTCAGTAGAATTTTCATTTTGAAAGGTAAAATTGGAATTTTAACAGATGTGAATGTTTTGTCATTAATATTGTTTAATGAACGTAGGAAAGATTTTACAGCATTTACTAATGATGCATAATTTAAAACATTAGTTTTTATGTCATATTTTCTTCTAAACGTTTCAAATACCAAAATATTCCCTTCATTGTCGAGTATGTCGTTTATGAAAATTATTCCTTTTTTATATATATTCATTATATAGAAACGGTTTGTAACTTTTTAAGATGTTGGTATTATACCAAATATTGAGTCCTTGTATATCTTCTGTCGTTTTTAGACTTTCGTTTTCTTGTAATAGTACCCAACTGAATAATACATCTTTCCAGAAACTGTTTTTGATCTTTTCTTTTTTAAATATAATGAAATAGTCCCCATATATAATTAGGTCCCTTGTACTTAAACCAGTAGTAGATTGAAATAGGTTGACCCATTTATTATTATTTAAAAAAAAGTCTTCTTATCCATGATATTTTTAAGGATGTCATTACATGTTGTATATCTGGCATTTTTATACCCCCATATCTATAATCTTGAGTTAATAATTCTCGTTTTATTTTTTCTGGTTTATTTTGCCAAATAAATTGGAAAAACATTTTATTTAAATTATTTATAATTGTTTTTGATGGATTTGGTAATGACATTAGTAGATACGTAATTTTTGGTATTAATAACGTTTTAACAATTGTAACTCTTCCTAGGACAGTCAGTTTTCTAAATGACCACAGTTTTATCAAGTTCAGAATTTGTTTGATCTTAGAGCCAAAATTACATGCTATAATATCTTTTAAATTTATGGGAAAGTTAATACTAAGCAAAGTAAACTGGTTTTCACTCCATTCCAGTTTCCAACGTGTATGGTGATAGACATCTTTACAATATTTTTTGCTACCTATCCAGATGGCTTTTGACTTAGAGTAATTTATTTTTAAACCGGAGATCTCAGAATAGTAATCAAGTAATGTCATTGTATTGTACAGAGACTCAGGAGATCCATCAAGAGTGAAAGTAGTATCATCGGCATATTGAGAAATTAGATATTCTTCACCATTAATAGTAATGCCTTTGATATTTGTTTTATTCCTAACCAGAATTGCGAGAATTTCAGCACAAATTAGAAAAATATATGGCGACAGGGGGTCACCTTGTCTGCAACCTCTTTCTAATTTGAAAGTTTCTGATAAATAACCATTTTGTAATACACTGGACATTGAATTTTTGTTAAATGTTTTAATCCAGCTCTTTATTGAACTTTTAAAATTAAATATATCTAATGCTTTTTCGATAAAGGACCAAGATACAGAATCAAAAGCTTTTTCGAAGTCCACAAGTATTAACAGACCAGGTATATTGTATGTATCAGTGTATTGCATTATATCATATATCAATCGTATGTTTTCTCCAATATATCTTCCTTTAATAAAACCTGTTTGATCTTTATTTATTATTTTATCTAAGACGGTTTTAATTCTATTTGCAATGCAGCCAGAAGCCATTTTGTAAGTGCAGTTCAAAAGAGTTATGGGTCGCCAATTTTTCAAAAATTGTTTAGGCTTATTTTTCTTGGCAATATGATTGGGACAGTGCGGTTGAGAACAAGCTTCGTTCCATCAAGCCAGTCTTGGAGAGTGGCAGTCCTCCTATATACAGTGCAGGAAGGATGAAGTCGTCTTGTGTCGTGCTCGCATCAGCCATACCTACTTGACCCATTTATTTAACTTGAAGGAAAATCCTTTATCTCAGTGTGTGCACTGTCAGTGTACTCTGACCGTGTGCCACATTTTGGTGGAGTGTAAGCTTCTGAGTGAAACTCGAAAATATATATCTGGACAACGAAATGTGATGGAATCATTTCGATTCCATCCAGAAATTATATTGCATTTTTTATCTGGTACTGACCTTTATTGTAAATTTTATTTTTATTTATCGGTGATATTTGTATTTTTTGCACAATTCTTTACACTGTGGTTTTATTTAACTGTTTAATTTTTATACTGATGTTGCTCATCACTTTATTTGTTTGTATTTACCATAGTTTGACAACCAATAGCCGATGTATTTTTCGTGCTGGGGTGTCGTAAAACATTCATTCAATCATTCTATCATGTGGATGCTCTTGTACACCTGCAATGTCTCTTACATACACTAGCTTACTAGATTTGTGAACGTTCTCTTCACATATATTATATTATGTGATAAGTTGAAGCCAATGAGTGACATTTGCAAAAATCCACATGCGCAAGAGCAGTAATTGTAACAACTTATTCACATTGCCTGTCATTTGAGAATCAACCATTTCATCCACCACTATCACTTGACTATGGTAAAGTGAAAAACAAATTCCAGGTGATTCATTGGAACATTTTGTGCACGACAGTGGTGACGCCAGGAACTTGAAGTGGACATTGATGGTGCAGCTATCGCCAAACGCATTTAATTATTATGCATCATGGTTGATATTCTATATAAAATGCAGTTCACAAATTATGTTTGAAATTATCTTTCATATTTACAAAATCGAGCCAGCCTCAAGGCAAATAAACACAAGGTCAAATGAATACATATTTGGGGATGGGGATACTGTGCCTTGAGTTCTCGTGTAACGAGAAATAAGTGTCCACGGTATTATTAAGTGAAAGAGTAGCCAGCAAAATGTTTGATGATAGTTATAGAGAAGATATAATGTGACCAGAGGCTGCTAATGTAAAGTATTCGTCATCATGTACAAACGAAAAACCTGACACGTGCATATTTCGACAAGTTGAAGACACTACAAAACATTACAAAACAATACCGATTAGAACATTAGGCACAGTCGCTAGCAGAATCGGATATCCATGTATGTGGGTACATTTCCTCTGTAAGAGAAAATCATATACAAATTTGTACCTGGATGCAATTGTTATTGCACTAACACCGGATAATGCCAAATGCAGTGCATGCTCGGCATTTCTTGCTCTGACTAGTGTAGCGCTGTGTGCAATCACACAATGTTAAGCAATACATAGTGTGAACAATGTATTAACATCGATTTTGAGATAGATTATAGGTATTAATAACCACGAAAGTGCAGAGGGTAATGTAAATAGAGCCAGGAAAGTCAGGTTCACACGAAAAGGCAGAGAAATGGAAAATAATTCACCAATACAGGATGCACTAGTCCAACGTCATGTTCTCAGTGTGTGGTACCAAGCATATCTTGGCATTGTTCGAAAGAAGAACAGTTGAGTGGAAAGTGAAATGGACATTATTAACAAGCTGCATAGGACACTACAGATGCATACAAACACAATAACAGAAACATCTGCAAATCTGTAGGCACATTAACACAAGTTTTGCTAAATAAAATGTAATATAGGAATCATTAAAGGAATATTCGTAGATGCAAGTGTCATACTGAACTAATTTTAAATTACATTCTATATTTGTAACCGATTAGAACAGATTAATCGATCCCATATATATAATATGCGTAACTACGCAATTTTTAAAGTCCTGGGGTCTCATTCAGAAAGATCTCTTAGGCTCTGCTAGACAACAAAGCATCCTCTTTGCAAGTATTTTAGCATTGCACTGCGAGATCGCAAAGTTGCGAGAGTTTAGTTAATTAGGCTCCTGGCAGGCTCTTAGTGTAAATTGTGAAATCTCCCAAAATACCTGGTAAAAATACAGAAAAAAACTGAAAAATATTCTCCAAGTATTCACGAACATAGCAGCCAGTTATTTACTTTCAAAGCTTTATTGGTACAAAAATTGGTTCAAAATATGAAGTGAGCTGTTGATCAATCTCTATATATTTTCTAATAAAATTGATTTTTTTTTTACTGGTAACTGAATTCTTTTATTGTATTATTTTATGTAGTTAAAGTTATACTCTTCACATTTCAAAACAAAAATTAATTAATTAAAACATTTGGTGGGGCGCTGCCATTAATAACTTTGATAAAGCCTAATTAAGAATTTATATAATTTTTTACAGCTATGTCCCTGAAATGATCTCCAAAGGTTGTCTGAGGTTAATGTTCTAATTATGTCTTTAATTCTGGATGTTCATCCATGGAAGTAGTTAAACATAAAATAACAATAAAACTATTACTTAGGGTTATTTTGACCATGCTTTTACATAGCAAAATTGAAAAATGGCCGCCATTGCCAACACAGATCGTACTGAGAATGCCTCCAATCTTAAAAGTAATCTCAATAATGGTGTAGTATGTGTGTGTCAAGTTTCATGCTTTTATTTTTAAAAGTGCATGATTCATGCGCATATCCTCTGGACTTTGTCTGCTAATGTTATTGATAATGTATAATACAATATATAGATATTCATACATCAATACATACATACATACATACGTAAGCGGGATCGACAACGTAGATTGTAGACCCCATGCATATGGTTGAGTTAAAGAAACTTCCTTTTTATCGAAGCTTCGATAGCTCAGAGCGTATCGTGGTTAGTCTTGCAATTTGCGGGCGAATCGGTGCCACAGGTTCGAGTCCCAGCAACGGCATGGGACAATTGTTGAGGCCAGAAAGGATTTAATTATCCCCTGCGCCAGTGCGTTAATATCTATGTATGTAATAGTCAACCTCGACATACATACAATATATAGATATTCATACATCAATACATACATACATATATGTATATAAATGTTTTTCTTTATAATAAATGCTGTGCATAATTAAGATTTGTGTTAGTAACTACACACACATGCATACACACGCACACACACACACATACACACACACGTCAACGATGAATAGGTATTTCAAAGATAAATAATTTACCAACATTTATTGATTTTTGTATCTTTCAGAATGTAAGGTAAGAAATGTAAGGAATATGTATTTTACGGCACTCCAACTCAGCTCACTGCGTAACGAACTATAACTAAATAGTGTCTAGATAGAAGATGTGATTGAAATACTGGTTTTAGATTTAATGAAAGAAAAAACACTATACAGATAGATAGGTTACACCTTTCGTTTATCAGCAAGGGCTCTGTTATTTGTCAAGTGAAAATGTGTGTCTAAGTGTCTACGTATAAAGAACACTAAATTAGTAGAGGCGTTTCTTTTGTTGCTCAGTATATATTTTGGACTTGCACACGACGTGCAATGGCGGGTTGTACTGGGCGGCGCTAGGGACGGCGAATGATCCATAATATCCTCTTCCTCACTGCCGACACACTTTGCCAAACACCGATTCGGTTCGGGTTAAGTGTTGATCACTGGAGGCGCCGCCATGTGACACTATATAACACCTTCAAAATCGATGCTATTAGCAATGGCCATGAAAACCATTGATATCGCACCGCGGTACTCCAACCTTTACAATGACACTTCACATGTTTGTGCTGAGTAAAGCAGGCGCGTGTACAGGAAATTCTGCAGGGGGTCTAATCAGTAGCGAGTAAAGTTTCCAGGGGGGGTTATATCCTGCTCCATCGGAAAATGCATTCATTCATTTTCTTATTTTATAATTATTACAATCTCTCTCTCTCTCTCTCTCTCTCTCTCTCTCTCTCTCTCTCTCTCTCTCTCTCTTCCTCACTGCCTGTCTCTT
>NC_054708.1:76653226-76752331 GCF_016097555.1 Gigantopelta aegis
AATTCTATAACTGTGTAAAGAATACTATAACTTTATGTTATACAATTTACCTGTTTTTAAAGATACGTGTTATTATCATTATTGTTGTTATTATTTTATTATTATTATTATTATTATAAAGTTTTCTGTTATGATTTTTTTTTACAGATTACTACAACAAACACATCAATATCCACTGTGCATGTGGATGGCATACAGAGCCGAACATTTGATATAACACCTGTCTAACAGTATATGTTGTTTTTTCTGCAGGTAAGATCAACATAGATGATAGTAATCTGTCATGTAGCCAGCTACCACAGTCCGATTATTGATCGACTTAATTATATTCGTCGTAAATACCCTCAGAGGAAGCTAGATTAGACGCGATGGTTCGGTCGACCTGTAGGGATACGTTACCATAGTTATACTTTACAATTGATTAATTTTACAGCATCTGTTTGATCCTCAAATCTGCGTAAATCCAGACCTGGTTCTAACTTCAAAGTTAGTCCGTATCACGAGATAAATATCGAATGATTGGTGCTCTTGGTTTTGCAAACTACCACTTTTTAAAGATGTTTTTTTTTTTTTTAACGGGAGAAGGGGTAATGTTTTCTTCTTCGTCTTCTTGTTCTCTTTCTTCTACTTCTCCTTCTTCTTCTTCTTGTCTTCCTTCTTCTCCTTCTTGTCCTCCTTCTACTTCTCCTTCTACTACTCCTTCTTCTTCTTTTCCTCCTACTTTCTCTTGTTCTTGTTCTTCTCCTCCTTCATCTTCTTGTTCTTGTTGTTGTTTTTGTTCTTCTTCTTCTTAGTCTTCTTCTTCTTCTCCTTCTTGTTCTCCTTTTCTTCTTCTTCTCCTTCTTCTTCTTCTTGTTCTCCTCCTTCTCCTCCTCTTCTTCTTCTCCTTCTGTTTCTTCTTCTCCTCCTCCTTGTTCTCCTTCTTCTTCACCTCCTCCTGCTTCTGCGTTTTCTTCTTCTCCTCCTTGTTCTCCTCCTCCTCTTCTTCTTCTCCTTCTCCTGTTTCTTCTCCTCCTCATCCGTCTTTGTCTTCTGCTTCTGCTTTTTCTTCTTCTCCTCCGTGTTATCCTCTTCTTCTTCTTCTTCTTCTTCTTCTTCTCCTCCTGTTTCTTCTTCTCCTCCTCCGTCTTTGTCTTCTGCTTCTGCTTTTTCTTCTTCTCCTCCTTGTTCTGCTCCTCTTCTTCTTCTTCTCCTCCTGTTTCTTCTCCTCCTGTTTCTTCTTCTCCTCCTCCGTCTTTGTCTTCTGCTTCTGCTTTTTCTTCTTCTCCTCCTTGTTCTCCTCCTCCTCTTCTTCTCCTCCTCTTGTTTCTTCTCCTCCTGTTTCTTCTTCTCCTCCTCCGTCTTTGTCTTCTGCTTCTGCTTTTTCTTCTTCTCCTTCTTGTTCTCCTCCTCCTCCTCTTCTCCTCCTCTTGTTTCTTCTCCTCTTGTTTCTTCTTCTCCTCCTCCGTCTTTGTCTTCTGCTTCTGCTTTTTCTTCTTCTCCTCCTTGTTCTCTTCTTCTTCTTCTTCTTCTGCTCCTCCTGGTTCTTCTTCTCCTCCTCCTTCTTTGTCTTTTGCTTCTTCTTTTTCTTCTCTTCTTGTTTTGTTCTCCTTTTCTTCTTCTACCCCTCCTTCTTCTTCTTTGTCTTCTCCTACTCATCATCATTATCCTTCTACTTCTTCTCCGTCTTCTTCTCCTTCCTCTTCTTCTTTTTCTTGTTTTATTTTGACTGACCATTTTGACGTTACATATGTGTAGTACAAAATACATTCGATGTTTGTCATTGTCATTATAACCACCATCAGTTGTGATCTTTTTTGTGGTACTGGCGTGGCAATATCATTTTGGTTTTCCTCGAAAGTGACGAAATAGTCATAAATGTATGAAATATTAGGTCTCTATAAGCATCTGTGAAAATGTTTTCAAATGTCTTTCCTTGGTTTTGACAGTTCGGTGCAATAGAATGTCTCCATAGCTTAACCATAACGTTTGTTTTCGTATTTTTTAAAGATTTTATTTTTGGCATATGTTGATGTGTCTACGAATGTGACGTTCACATCTTTTTTCACAGTGTTTTATTGATACTTTTTATATTGTTGTTGATCGCCATATACCTTTGTTTGACACTCAACAACCGGATTGGTTTTCATGATGGTGTGTCGTAAAATGTCCGTCTATTGATTAATTCATTGATCTTTACTATTATTATTATTATTATTATTATTATCGTCGTCGTCATCGTCATTATGATCATCATTATCATCATTATCAAAATCGCTATCACTATAATTAACAACATCATTATGATCATCATCATGACCATCGTCATCATCATCATCGTCATCATCATCATCATCATCACCATCACCAGTACTATCACTCATTACCATCACCAACATCACCAACACCATCACCATCATCACCATCATCACGATGGTAATCACCATGGTCATCACCATCACCATCATCACCATCATCACCATCACCATCGCCATCATCACCAACATCACCATCACCATCACGATGGTCATCACCATGGTCATCACCATCACCATATTCAAACATAGCATTTGTAACATCATAAGACTAGTGTATTTGTGTATTTGTAGTAACAGTATTAGAGCTGGCACAGTGGCATGAAATATGCATGTAGCAAGACGTTTTAATTAAATATGGATGCCAGGACACAGAGATATGGCCGGACAGATCCAGGTAGTCAATAAAGGTTGAGACATGTGAAAATTAAGTTGACGCAGTAATACCGTATTAAAACACCGCAATTCTGTAAACATATTTTGAGACATATTCCGGATGAAAATGTTAACGCCATTTGTCGATCCTGTCCAGTTCCACCTGCACCAGTCGTGTTGAGTGAGACGTCGCCCGATGATTATCCACATGCGTTCAATGGGGGAGACATCTGGGTTCAAAGCTGGCCGCAATACTGTGTTAAAAAGCTTAATTTTGATTTGTTTGATGGCAGTTGCACTTAACACATTGATTAATTAGTCATCAGTTATTGGATGTCCAACGTGATAGACTTCAAAGGAAACCCACCACATGGTTCGATTTAGAGCAAGGTATCTTTTATATGCACTTTCCCACAAATAGGACAGCAAATACCAGTGCCCGAAACAATAGAGGTATCTAAGTCTAAGTCTAAGCAAATACCACGACATTTGATATACCAGTAATCGGACACTGGATAGAATGGGAAAACCCCATTTCGGCCCGCTGAATAGATTCGAGCCTATGACCCGAGCCCCTAAAACGAGCGTTCTACCGATTGAACTAAATCCCGCGCCAATTCTTCCTGTAGCGTTCGCTTAACTATGACAAACGCGTTTGGTGAGGGAGAGATTAGGATTTTAAGCTGGCAGTGATACTCTGTTAACGTTTTGCTCCTACATGCATACTATGTCATGCCATACATGCCATACTTATTATTATTTGTATTCAAATATCCCCTACTTATTCTGAACAGTATAATAAAATAAACCAAATTTGTTGAAGCTTTGTGGCAAGATAATGATTGTCAACACTGTTTAATTCTGTAACCGTGTCTTCTCTTCTGAAGTGTTTTGCTTGCGTTATTAGCTGGCTAGTGGCTACCTGCTAGTGATAATGAAGCCATTAAGCTGTCATTGTGTGCGTAGCCTTTCGCACAAATGGCTAGAGGGCGTGGTATAATTTTACTTAATATGGTAATATCTATGGTGTGCCTGTATGGCGTCTTCATAATACATCTAGCTTCTCAGGCTAATGTCATCATTCGCCGCTGTAAACAGTCGTGCAGTGTATTCCTACGCCTTCTGTCGTCTTGGTATGGTATCAAAATTAGTGCGTTCGTATCCCATTAAGATTCAGGCAGATTGACTTGGAAACGCTGTCCTGGAATTTGGGACTTCTTGGAGAGAATAAAGAAGTAAACGAAATAAATAAAATAAATAATTTTAAATATATATATATATATATATATATATATATATATATATATATATATATATATATATATATATATATAAATACATTAATAAATAAATAATTAATAAATTTTATACATAAATAAATTAAATAATTAATAGTGTAGTACAAGATCGTATGTCGTACCGACATGGACTATAAGGCTGGTAGGTATTGGGTTCCCATCTCGGCTCCAACGAGAGCATGCTTGCACCTCATACATGTGAATATAAGCGTGCAGAGTGTGTCCATCGTGCATTCATATAAACAATTTAATTACAGTGATCATATTTGATAAAAGTATAGACCGTTTGCCATATAATATATATTAATGTATAATACTATAGATATTTACAAATATGGTTATAATGGACGTTGTAATATCTGACCTCAGGTGCTTGTGGATTATATAGTGTTAGAAACTCACAAGTGTTGACCAGGGTTACTTCCAGCTGGAATACCATAGGGTTCTTTGTTTACATCATGGATGCTGTAACTGACAGTGCATCTAATATACAAGACTGTTGCAGATGACACGTCATTTTGCAAGATGGAATTTAACAGTGGGTGACAGTGTAACTGGCTAATGTTAATCACGAACAAGCGGTCGCACGAACATAACCACACATACATGTACATATAATTTACATATACATATACGTATACGTATACATATACATATACACATACACATACACATACATATAATTTGCTTATACATATACATATATATTCGATCACATAATACTCAAACAAAAATAAAATATTCACTCATTCACTCACTAACTCACACAGACATAAACACACACGAACATATGCACGCACTCTAGTACTCACACTAGCACACCTTCCCCATGAATGGATCGAGAATTTGATCAACAGGGGATGCTTGAAACTGTTCAACTAAAACGACGTTTATGACCCTTTCCGAATCCGCTCGTCACACAAAGAAACCCCATTTGCTGAAGGTGCGTTACCAGACGTTAAATCAATCTATAATGACGTGATCGTTCTAACGACACTACTGAGGTAGTGGTGGTTAATACAGACATCTGTCAAATACAGACTGTAGAACGTTAATGAACTTGAATCACACGACACACCGCTGTATCTATCAGGAGTATAACCAGAAGTTAACTCTTTTCAGGATCTTACAAAATAGATCTGTCTGCATGGTCGTCCGTTCATCAATGAATTTATCCACGAATCCATGACCCGTCCGTCCATGCATCCATCCTTCCATATATATATTCTCATTTCCTATAAAACATATATACTCATATATGCTATGTTAGTATATGCATATATACATACACACACAAATACGCAGACATACATTCGTCGAAATAATGAACGTTTTAATTTAAATGTATTTGGGGGGGGGGGGGGGGGGGGGGGGGGGGGGGTGGGGGGTGGTCATAATTTTTAACTATACCTAGTTGTAGAACCGTGGCCTATTTTGTCTCATGTACAGTACTGTCAAAACTGTTATTAGCGAAATTATTATATTGAACATTGGCATCCTTATCTTGGTTTTTGTTAATCAATATATAGACATCTTTTAGATAACATTAATTTTTCCGTCATATTTCAGAACATTTTGTTAGACGGCTAAGACAGAAAAAAAACCCAGGGTGGGGGTCTTAATTAAGTTATCTGTGTATAGTTAAAACATTCAATACTGTCACAGTTATGTTGTTTTCCCCGTGTTAAATGAGAATGGGGCTTTAAGCAATATCTCCAACACCATCAGAATCGATCTGGAGAAAGGTTGGATTTACAGCTTCAGTAATTATTGCACCAGAATACACTAAGTGCTATCCGAGGTTTAATTTAATTAAACTGGCACCTTGTTGACCTTATTTCAAATGTGAATGGGGGCTGGTATTTCCAGTGAAGGAGAAACAAGTAATGATTCAGAATGGATAGAGTGCGTCTAAAAGAGGATGTTTGTCTTTGACATCGATATCTGTTGTTGGACATTGTTTAATCGGCGGTTCATGGGTCCTGGTGGGACTTGCGATTATGCTAGAATTATTGCTAAACATCATTATCGGGACTCCAGACGGGGGCCATCAAATCGAGGGTTACTGAAAACTGTGATTGTGTGGCTATAATGTGGGTAGTCACACTGCATATATACACGGATATGTGCTCCACGGCTGGTGGTTTTATCAAAGACAGTGGAATGTGTTGTCGTGTCAGAAATACATTAAAAATTAGATCCATCGATGCCAGCCAGCAATAAGATTGTAACATTGAGTTTAAAATGTATCGATTTTAACCCGCGACGTAACCTTGGTATATATAACTGGTATCGGGTGCACCGTTGTTACATCGTCGATTATATAATGCGAAAAGTATATTTTGCTTTGTTTAACGACACCACTAGAGTATATTGATGAATCATTAGCAACAAGTAATATTTTATATTCACGTTCACAGACAGGACAACACATACGATGGCATTTGCCATGGGGCACTGGTTGGGACGGGACAAAACAATAAGAGAATGGGTCCCCCGAGAGTTTCGATCCTTCGAACCAAGTACATCGGTCGAGCGCTGTTACCGGCTAAGCTAAATCCTGTCTTTTGATTATAAATATTAGCAAGAATATTTAAAGGTGCTACTTTTATATTTATGTGTCATACAAAAACAACAGATTAAACGATTCCACGTATTGATATTCTTTGCATAAATAATTAAATAATGAATACTGAAATTGTAATGTGGCTGTACGCCGTGTAAACCGAGTCGCGTTCAGTGCTACTAGATGTCTGTGGAGGCGAATCGACGAAATCTGACAAGTTGACTTGATAAGGCAGTCAGAGACGGATCAGTTCTACGAAGACAGCAAACTTGTTGAGAACACCCGCCTGACATAACGAGTGTTCACTTTAACTGAACGCGTCGGTCGTCCACTAAATAATTTTTAACATTTTGTTTTCCATTAGAAGATTATTTAGTTGTAATTTGTATGTGCATATACTAGTAGTTGATATAATATTTCAAAACAAACATTAATAAATAACTTTGGCAGGAAGTTGCCATTATACAACTTTGAGATTCATCTTTAAGAGATTAGTTTCCCTTTTCGTAGTATTGGTTTTGTAACCTTCAGATATTGAATTATTCATTGAAAATCAGCTTCAAAGGGACATTTTGTAAAGCAAAATTTTATAATGCTATTGCACGGTAAAGGATTAATGAATAATGACTGACAGTATGGGTGGGTTGTGCGTGTGTGCGTGCGTGTGTGCGTCCGTGTGTGCTTTTAAAACTGCCACACAATCAATTTTTGAAACAACTCTAGTCAGAACTGGTTGATCAGAAGAAAATTGTTTTGAATGAGATAACTTCAAATAATTTGAAGTTAGAATTGATATTAGGGTCAGGGTAATCTTTGATCATGATCATACACCCATTAAAGATATAAAGATTACATTTCAAAGGAAAAGTAATGTTTACGTTTGGCAGGACGCTGATATCATGCAGTCTTAAGATAATACCTTTAAAGGCAAGATGACACGACAGATGCCTTACTGTAAAATGCTTAGTTTTTCTGTCAGAAAAAGAGAGGGAATTTGGAATACATTTTTAGAAAGAAGCCAAAAGGCTTCGACAACCAGTAAACAAGAGGCCAAATAAGAGAAATTGGTCGCTCAGCTAACTAATGTAAACGAGCAGCCAAATATAAAGTTTTACTGACTATTTACAAGAAACACAAATAAACATAACTTTCTGAAGGATGGTCACAACACACTAGAAAGACCGTTTAGGATGTATACCATCAAATCAAATCCCATAGACGACAATAGTAACATGTGGCTAAAACTCCTACATGCAGTGTATTAATCGACATATTTACACCATGGATAGAAATATTACCACCTCTCACCCTTAAAGTAAATCAGAAAAAAATAGGGGTTAAGCTGATAATTTCAGACATAACGGGTAGCGTCTTTAACTACTCTAATTTCGCACAAAATTTGAGTACTTTTTTTTTTTTTTACAGAAACCCGATAATACGTTTCAAGAACAAGGCTACTTGACAGGTACTAGATGAAATAAAATTGCATACATTTTTTGCCCGGATGAAACTAATTTGTTTTACAACAAACACAGTCACATGTATGACCAAAGGCAGAACTTGTGATATTAACTGTACTATCAAAAGTTGGGTGCATCTTGAACTTTGACCCAGCCGGGTGTTATTTGGTTTAGTACTACCTTCAGCCCTATATACGCATCAATAAGGTTAAATCGTCTCAGGCAGATAAAGGAAGGTATACATGAAACGCTGTCTTTATTAAAGTCATTTATATGCGTCGAAGGATAACATCGGCTGGAGGCAGCTATATATTAAGTTGATTTTAATCAGTGAGGCAGGGTGGGGAGTATATATCATGTAGAGAGTTGGGCTCCCGCTTCATCTCCACGTTCTAACATGTATGATTTGTGACATTGTCATATGAATTCCATCCTGTTTCTTCATTAAATTTGTTCAGGCACGGCTTAGCTGGGGAACGGGGGTGGGGCTGGGGGGGGGGGGGAGGCTATATATTCTGAATCAAAAATATTTTGGATAGTAAATCTTAAGGTAGAGATGACATTTACTTGCAGAATGCAGGGAATTGCATTTCAGGACTTCTAGTTTTCAAAATTAATTTTACGAGGGAGCATATGCCCCCCAAACGCCCCTAGAAACTTTGCTTTGCGTCCTCGATCTATCAGCCCCCCCCCCCCCCCCCATGTCTACTTGCTTCCGCCGTGCCTGTTGTTGGTTAAGGGCTATTGGTGATACATCATCTATACTTCGTCTGCAGATGACCTGCCACTCCTTAAGACATGCACTCATGAATCACTGTCAGAACAGCCTTATATGACAGGTGTTCGCGAGTGTTGAACATAACACCACACCACCATCCACCCCGACTGGCGGCTCTCGTTATTTGTACAGCACGTGCCCAGTCGTCTTCATCTACATGACGAAAATTATGTACAAAATTTTGACAAAAATAAAAGAGAAGAGAAATGCAAACGGTTAATGCGCGTCTTCTAGTTTGGCACGCAGGATTAGGCCTACAAAAAACAAAGTTAAAAAAAAGAGGGAAATGCATATTGTAAAACACTTCATTTTTATTTAGGCACGCGTGATCACATATTCTGGGATATTTTTGGTGCGAGTGTGGAGTTTTTCTTTCCCTTCTAAGCTAGGTGTCATTTTGTCTGTAACTCAATTAGGTACAAAAAATTGGATCCTAATTAGAGAATTGATGAAAGAGGTTTCACGTCAGCTATTAGGTTTTGGAATCGATCTGTCTGGCTGAATTTTCGCCACAACGATAATATTCCTATGGAAGTATATCGCGTCAAAGATGGTGACACTCGCCATGGGTCACCTGATCGATCACCTAGGTGGACCAGGGCTGTGATCTAGCAGTATATAGATCTGGTGACAGTACACGAAGGGAATCTGGACACAGTAATAGGGGGTGTCCTCCAGGTAGACAAAGAGGAAATGTTTGGGGGAAAGCTGCACTTGATAGAATTTTTCTGGGAATGCAAGTGCTTCTTTGCCTTTCGCCCCAAGTTATGTATGGGTTTGTGGACTCGATTTTTCCTATCTTAACTAGTAAGTCGTTGTGGTTCCTGCTCAGCTTATGTAAAGATGATTATAAACAATCTCTTCATGTTTTGTGGTATAAGTAGCCTGTGTAGTGACTGTGGGTATCCTTCCCACCCTCTCTGTATATGTCCCCCCCCCTCTCTCTCTCTCTCTCTCTCTCTCTCTCTCTCTCTCTCTCTCTCTCTCTCTCTCTCTCTCTCTCTCTCTGTCTCTCTCTCTCTCTCTCTCTCTCTCTTTCTCTCTCATTCGACCGAGTTTTGAAATAACCATGTTATTAATTACAAATATTCCTTTTCCTGTGTTCAATTCAGCATCATCCGATGGTCAAGCACTACCTTGTAAACAATGCCGCATAGCTTCAGCCTGATGGATAGGTTGTGTTGCTGAGACACAAAGTGTGTAACCGCATCTCGTAAGTCCGGCTAATGAGTCACATGTGTCGTGTGACTTTCGGAGACTTTCAGCTGAAAGATGGCCATGGTAAACAGTCTCTTGCAGGGAGGCGAGTGGTCTGACTTATTGATAAGCTTTCACCCCTTCCAAGTCTTATAGGTAGGAGAAAGACACAATGACGGCTCGTATTGCACCTGCGTCTCCAAATGTGAGCCATGGTTCTACCAGGAAATGTAAAATAAATTAATGGTTTAAGAAACAAACACCACTGAAAGGCCCGGCACCAAGGTAGAGTCCGTGATTTCAAATATACTCTGAGACCGTTGCCCTTTGGTTAATGCTCAGGTCATAGGGTTTTACGTGCACATTCAGAACAAGCTGTTGTAGCGCACGCCTGTCGTGGGCACAAGAGTCGGCCTTGGCCGACTCCTTCGTCCATGACAGGAAAGGTGTGGGGGGGGGGGGGGAGGGACCGCCTGCACTGGCAGGTGCAAGGGAGCACCTGCAGCCCGATTAAATCGGTAGCAGGCGGGAGGGTGGTGGTGGTGCTATGGAATTTTGAATGGAGCCGTTAATGCCAAAGAGGAAAAGGTGCGCAGTTTTGATTGAGGAAATTTGGCACAGTTTTTGAACGGTCGGTCGAAAGGTAAATGGCCGAGCTAATATAGGTGTTGATATTGTTGAATCGAGAGTACCTCGTTAACTATAGACCTCTATGATGCTGGGTGTCTCCCTAGGTTGCCCGTAGGGCCCTTATAAAGGGCCTGTTAATGCTCGCTGTCGTAAGCCGTTTTATAACCATTAAAATAATTAGCATTAGATAAAAACAAAGTTAAAAGTTTGTGTTGTTTGACCACACCACTAGAGCACATTGCTTTATTAATCATAGACTATTGGGAGACATCGGTTTGGTAATTGTAACGTATAAACTTAGAGAGGAAACCCGCTACATGTTTCCCGTTAGTAGCAAGGGATCTTTCATATGCATCATCCCACAGACAGGACCTATGATATACCAATCGTGGTGCACTGGCTGGAACGAGAAATAGTAGATAGAAATGGAAAAGTATTCTGGGGTTGTTTTGGGGTGTTTTGTTGTTGTTGTTGTTGTTGTTTGGGTTGTTGTTTTTTTTGTTTGTTTTTTTTGGGGGGGGTGTTGGGGTTTGTTTTTTTTGTTTGTTTGGGGTTGTTTTTTTGTTTTTTGTGGGGTTTTTTTTTTTTTTTTTTTGGGGGGGGGGGGGGTAATTATTGCTTCGTAGCCATAATTGAAGGGAACGTGATTTAAATCCAGTGGTAGAGTGCTCGACTGAGGTGATTGATGGGTGTATCAAAGGCCGTGGAAAGTGTATATAAAAGATCCATTTCTGCTGATGGAAAATTGAAGCGGGTTTTTCCAGAAGACATGTGTTAGAACTAAGAATTGTGTAACTGGCTGAATATCGCACTTTTAAGAGAAAATGAATTATATATATTTTAATGTAATATTTTCTTCCTTCATACAGTAGATCATTTTAAACTATTAGCCTAGGTTTTCAACATGTTTAACTATTGTTCATTTGCATATGTCGTCTTTGTCAATCTTTTCTAAGATTTGACTATCTACATTTTGTTTAAATGGGTTTTGTTCTCTATTATGTTTTATATTTCGCCAGGCAACCATTTGTTCATTGTTAAAACAAGAGATACACGGTGTTGATGTTTCAGTTTACCATAGCTCTATAGCGTGTATATTGTGGTTTGGGGCTTTCTTTCATTCGATGATTTATGTATCTTTTATTCACAACCAGTTATAATAGCAGATATTTCTTTGTTGTTGTGTTGAGTGTCGTTTAATATCCATTAATTTATCTAATACAGGTTTTAAAACGTATTATGTCACTATGGCAACAATTTTAATAGTTAATAGATTTAACATTTAACACACACACACACACGTAATTACACACACACACACACAATTACACACACACATACACACACTTAATTACACACACACACACACACACACTTAATTACACACACGCACACACACACACAGAGGGGAGGGAGGGGGAGAAACAGACAGACAGGCATAAACACACGCACACGCACACGCACACGCACAAAAAACAAAACAAAAACATAAACATAAACGAACAAGTGAAAAAACTGTTTGTGCCAAAATTGTTAAAATCACAGCTTTGCAATTAGTGTTTATTTGCTTGCCAAAAATACATATAATCAATATATGACCGGAGAGGCCAAGTGTAAAGTGTACACTCAATCGCTGATAACCTGAAACAAGTTCTCACTTCACGGTTTCCTTCGACAACACAATTAGGTAACACCAAATTGTTATGATGAAGAATGCGAAATCAATACGGTACAGGACATCTTGGCATGTCAGCTTGCAAGCGTTTAGCTGCAGGCTAGGCAAATCCTTATTGCCGTTCTTCAACAGCGTAACACATTATTAAACACTGTCCCGAGTTTGATGTTGCTGTAAAGGTGTTTATGATTAACAGAGACGTTTAAACGACTGACTTTAGTTTTTTAAAATATCAGTGTCGGTATATCTAATGTGTTTCTGGTCGTCCTAATGTTTGTGGTAGTTCAAAGTACGTTTTACTTACTAATATATATACAAACTTCGATCATTCCACATGTATGTATATATATATATATATATATATATATATATATATATATATATATATATGTATGTATGTATATGTGTGTGTGTGTGTGTGTGTGTGTGTGTCTAGATAGATATTCGTAAAAATCAACTTAGGCTACTACGAACATTATTAGGACAAAAATACCTTTTCGATATAGACACTGGTATTCTAAACAAAATTAATTTCTTACACCAGGCAAAAAGTTAAAGTTTGTTTAATTTAATGACACCACTAGAACACATTGATTTGTTTATCATCGGCTATTGGATGTCAAACATTTGGCTATTTTGATATATAGTCTCAGAGAGGAAACCCGCTACATGTCCCCATTAGTAGCAAGGGATCTTTTATGTGCACCATCCAACAGACAGGATAACACGTACCACGGCCTTTGTTATATCAGTCGTGGTGCACTGGCTGGAACGGAAATAGCTCAATGGGCCCATTGATTTATTAATCATCGGCTATTGGACGTCAAATATTTGGTAAGTTTGAGAGGAAATCCGCTTAATTGTTTCCATTAGTAGCAAGGGATCTTTTATATGCACCATCCCACAGACAGGATAGCACTTACCATGCACTGGCTGGAAAGAGAAGTACCCCAACGGGTCGACCGACAAAAATCGATCCCAAACCGACCACGCATCAAGCGAGCACTTTACCACTGGGCTACGTCTCGCCCCAAACCTATTTTAAGTCTGATGTCTTAGAATATGCAAAAAAAAAAGAGTAATACTACTAAAGTCGATGGGGCGGGCTTTAGGTTAGACGGTGGAGTCCTCGCCTGAGGTACTTGCGTCGCAAGATCGGACTACCTCGGTGGATCCATTCAACTGACTGGGGTTGGTTTTTTTCGTGTCAACCAGTGCACCACAACTAGTCAAAGAAAGAAATGTTTTATTTAACGACGCACTCAACACATTTTATTTACGGTTATATGGCGTCAGACATATGGTTAAGGACCACACAGATTTTGAGAGGAAACCCGCTGTCGCCACTACATGGGCTACTCTTCCGATTAGCAGCAAGGGATCTTTTATTTGCTCTTCCCACAGGCAGGATAGCAAAAACCATGGCCTTTGTTGAACCAGTTATGGATCACTGGTCGGTGCAAGTGGTTTACACCTACCCATTGAGCCTTGCGGAGCACTCACTCAGGGTTTGGAGTCGGTATCTGGATTAAAAATCCCATGTCTCGACTGGGATCCGAACCCAGTACCTACCAGCCTGTAGACCGATGGCCTGCCACGACGCCACCGAGGCCGGTCACAACTAGTCAAAGGCCGTTGTATGTGTTTTCCTGTCTTACCCCGAGTAGCTCAGTCTTCAGTAGGTCATCTTCCATGCGATTGAGAAAGATTTGTCTTCTGAAGACATGTTTTTGAAATTACACAAAATATTATTTTGTAATGCTGGTTTTCTTGGCAATTATTAGCGTGCCAGCTCACACGTCCGTGAATTACCTCCCTTGGGAAATAATTCGTTATGTAGTATAACTGTTACAGACTATATTGTATAAGCTTCCAGGATCAATGTGGCTGGCCACAGCCAACCTCAATAATGTATGGACCTTTTATCGGAACAGTGTTGGTGTTCTGTTCTGCCCAATCACTAATATTAATGAAATATTAATGTCCATTAAACGCCCCAGTACAATACAGTTGAGGGAGTGTGACTGGTGCTCCGTATAACATGTTCGTTGTCTGGCCTTCGTTTGAGTACAAATACTGTTATAAGTACCTGTATATCGTTTCTCTAGGAATGCTAACAGATGGCATTGGGACATACGTCCTTATGGTTCATTCATATCCACATTAATGTATTGACCCAATACTATTTTAACTCGAGTCCAACGTTGCAGTATATATATCAGGCCCGTACGCAGAAATTTATAGGGGGGTGTAATCGACGGCCCAAGGGGCTGGAGTTGCTAGGGGGCCCGGAGGCATGCCCCCTCCCCTAATTTTTTTAATCTAGAATGCAGGAGATGCATTTTCCTGCATTCTGGGAAGTAAATTTGAAATGTTTCTTTGTCTCAAAATATGTCAAATATATATCTATATACATATATATAAGGCGCAGACACTAGTTTCGGTACGTGAAAATGGACACTAAGTTTTGTTAATCTACAAACATGTAACACAATTGGATACGGTTATAACAGAGAGAAGCTAACGTATGTGATGTTTAAACAGGAAAATACAATTTACAAAATAGCCAGAGCCTGTTTCCATAACCATTGCTTCTCAGAAGAACGTGCGTTTTTAGAATTAACGAATTAACAGAAATGCATTTTGGGGTATTACACACAAAAAACTTGGATGATCAACTTCATTTGTACGAAAATATATATTCTAAATAATAAAATGTAAGCATTTCTAACTTAAATTATCAAAAACGTCTTTAATAGTGAAAAATACGTCTAAGAATATATCAGAATTAGCAAAATTATGTTTGACCTCCAATAAATGGATGACGAATAAATCAATGTTATCTAGTCATATCGTTAAAGAAACTAACGTTTTAAGTGTTGTAATAAGCACGTTTGATATCAAGTATCCAAAGTTCTATAATGTATCTGAGTTGTCATTAAACAAAACGATTTTCTTTTAACTTACGAATTATAAAATAAACGATTTGCCATTAGTTACTTTCAATGAGGTATGGTATTACATCCTATCATCATCCTTGGTGTGTTCAGGAGTGCGAGTGTTCGCGAATAATTTGACTGGTACCATCGTGTTTCATCGTATCATATTCATTTAATGTTAGAAGCTAGCACCAGTCTAATGAGCGACATCGAGCGCTCTCTCTACTCATAATTACATGAAGATCAAATTCAAAGCTTCAGTATTGCTATTAAATAAGCACATTCAAGTAGTATATTTTACCAAATAAATTTTGAAAATTAAATTTCCGTTAAGTCATTAATGGATTGCATTTCTTAGTTATCCTAGAAAGCATACTGTGTGCCTTTTCTGATTTAAAGTCCATTATTGTGATTGCAAATTCCATCTTAAAGCCTCCATTCCATTTCAAAATCTCCATTGTGCAAGTTTCATGCAGGTTCTTTAATATAAATCTCTAAAGACATCATTGTGTACATCAAAGAGTATGCATACAATTACTGCTGACATACATCTTAATCATTATTTTAGTACCATGTAACATTGCATTAACCAAAATTTTAATTCTTGCCTAAAGGTTCAGTGACCATTTTCTCGCGAGCGAACTATAGCTTCTAATGATGTTTTTCGTCGAGTATAAATGGACATATATCAACACATACCAGACACTGAAAGAGGATAGTATTTCCACATATTTCATTATTTCCATAAGTTAATTATCTCCCCCCACCCCCACCCACCCCAGTAGAGTTCCCACACGAAAACAGTTTACAATAGCAGGTGTTATTGACGTCATGTCAGTGACCAAAGCGTTCATGTCCGTATAGTGCTTTTATCCCCGATTTGGATTCCAATTTCCATTTAACAGCCTTACGCAGCTGACAGTGTCATGTCACATGATACACAGCAGGCAGGCCTGCGTTCGGTGACAGCGGTCACCGCTAACGCTTGTTAGATTGGTTCCCAGTGTGGCCATTTAGGTTAACTTGTAGTGGATATTTATTTTTTAAAAGCTTAGCGAACGTGTCTCCGCTCTGTCCACAATCACACTTATTTACGCTATACATGTATGCTTCTTGGCTATAGGTATGACTGTACCAAATAAAATCCCATAGGCGACCATGTTAACGTTTGTGTTTAAAAACACTATATCCAAAATATCAACCAAACTATGACCTATAAATGTCAGTACTACAACCCCTACCTCAAAGTATTAACTGAAGAAAATGGTACCTTTCGTGGCTCATTTTCGGTATAACCAAATGTTTTTACAACACCCCTAGTTTCGCACAAAATTTGAGTACTTTTTTTTACAGGTGTTCCAAGCACATGGCTACTTGAGACAGTGGTACTAGATGAAATAAACTTTCATACATTTTTAGCCCAGATGAAACTAATTATTTTTACAGCCAACACACTCACATTTATAATCAATCACAGGACTTGTGGTGTAACATCTCTATCAAAAGTTCGGTGACCCAGCCGGAAATTATTTGGTTTAGTGCTACCTATAACATTATGTTTTTCACCACCTTTACTTGCATTGAATCAACATATTCTAAAAAGAACAAACCATATTGCTAAACTATTTCTCCCTGGGTATTGGTTTAAACAAATACACCCACTGAATCCGGCCGGAGTACACCTATTTTATATTAAGAGTATTACACTGCATGGTCTGGAATTGCCACAGAGAAGTCTACAATGCCAACAATGCATGTTTACCAACTACATGTACATGCTTTCACCTGTCAACTTCAGTCTAATAGTTGCCAATTCAAAGCTGTCTGTCATGAGATAATCACAGTTAAACAGCAGACTACTTGTGCGGACATATTTCCGGATTCTGTTGGTCAATTAAATGAGAAGATAAATCTGATCTGTGTCCTCTCTGTGGTCCGCAACACAACTCATGTGAGTGATGGGTCATTCAACAATTACGTCAATACATTTCTCTTAAAACTACATTCCCTAGAATATTTTTATTATTTAAGCATTTAGAATAGATGATCCAGTTCTGTTTGGTACATGAAAGGTCTACCACATCGCTATTGTTTCGCAATGCTCGCTTATCTACATTATCTAGGCCAACTACAAACTCAATAGCTAGCTTTGATTTTCTTCATTTAGCGGGACGCCAGTGGAACTGGGACTTTATTTGATTTGCGCAGGCGCTGAGCTTCTCTCGTGATTTTGAACAGATTTAACTGTCTCATATCTCCAAAACATATTTATATCCATAGAGGAATGGTACAACACTTTTCCAGGGGTCGGTGGGGGATTTGCCTTGAAATTTTGCGGTTGGCATATGCGTTACATGTAAAGGGGTGTTAATAATTACGTAACGCTCTGGGGGTAGTGAAAGAGGATGGTGTGTTCGATCTACATTTATCATGACTATATGCTATTTCTATTCATTACTTAGACCTAAAAAGGGTGGTTTTTTTTGGAAATGCGCGGTCGGTCTAGAATAAATCCCAACCGGCGGGCTCGTTCTAGCCAGTGCGCCATGACTGGTATATAAAAGCCCGTGGTATGTGATATTCTGTCTGTGGGATGGTACATATAAACGATCCCTTGCTAAAAAATGAAAAATAATCAAAAGGCGCATGTGCAGGGATTTCAGCGGGGTTGGGGTTATAGACTGTGTTGAGCGAAGTTTATATATGGGGCGATGCTCCCCCAGAAAATATATTTCAATTTTATTTTATTTTTTAGCTTGGGCACATGCACCCGTTTCCTCTTAAATCAGTATGCTTTAACATTGATGTCGTTTTACTTTACCCTTTCCAAACGAAAGAATATTTATTTGAATTTGTCGATTTTAACACACGTAAAATTAAGAAATGAAAACGTTCTTTGTCTACGTTAGTATATTTTATTTTAAAAATATAAACATGATCAATGTGTTACTAGTATATAAACTAAACTTTGAAAATTCTGCAAACACTTTATAAAATATTAATTCTGAAATAGGAAGGTACTATTGTCGATAATACGTTGTCAAGATCAAACCGGTTTTAACGAAAGACTCTAGTACCGTATCCTCAACCGAACGTTCTTCGTACAGCGTAAGATTTCTCTTTTAATTTTTTGAGACGAACCCTACAATTTGAATTGGCAAACGCACGTGTTAACTGAAACTGACAACAGGCTGTCGTTTGTGCTTTGTCGAGCTATGGCGGCACAGGCGACGAATCAAGCGTATACGTTTGACGATATCCGTTCATAGTGAACACACACAACTTATTAAAAAGTGCATTTGAGCTTGTATTTCACATTTGTACATGATGTTATAATATGGTAACCAGAGAATCATTCAATGTAACTTTAAACATGGATATGTAAGAACTAGAATACTAAACTTGTGTCCGTTAGATACTATTTATTTTACAAGACGCTGTTATAAAAAATGTATCCAATTCACCTAACCTCGTAAGACACGTTATCACAGACGGTAAATGGTATCCAATGGCCGCTTATGTAGTATTGTGTCTTTACTCGTATGAGTGGGCATGACAAAAATTGTTATTAATTTCATCATGAAAAGAAAGTAAATAACCTTTCCAGTGAAGATTCTCACTTATTTGGTATCCAATGCATATATTGATATATTTTTTAATTAACTATACCCACAACCTTTTAGTACATGTACAGTGTCAGCTATTTTCATCTTCTTATACTGTTAGGATTGACATATAACATTCGTTTTGGCTCACAGGCAGTCTATATTGTAAGCCAATAGAATGGGGGGGGGGGGGGGGGGGGGGGGTTCTGTCCTGACCGAATGAACATTTGGTTAAAGTCATGCTAACAGTTTGTTAAAGTTCATATTATGTAATCACGTTTTTACTTTTTGTTTTCTTGTCCTCAATGAGGGACAGTCAAAACGTTCGTAGAATTAGGTATTCAAAGCAACAGCAGACCAAACGTTTCTACATTATTTTTCAATATAATCATTCTATAATTATACAACCAATTATCTATCCTTCAAGCGACTTAATCTGTGATCAAATCATAAGCGTTCGAGATGTGGCGCAGGGGAGCAAAACATCAAATTCGGGCAAAAATGTTACAGATATTGAAGGAAAATGTACTAATCATTTTTGTGTGGTGCCAGGCTGGCTTTTGCCAGGATTAAAACAAGAATGCCCGAATTGGGATAACAACATTTATTCATATTAGCATTGCTACCAAACAACTATACAGGGTTGCTAACGAATCACTACGCATTTGTACATGGAGTAGGCCTACAACTAATTTTGAGGGTAGAATGATGGAAATACATGTTAAAAAGGTGTCAGGTTAGCACATTTTGCCGGAATATCTCTATAATTTTTGCTCGAATTTGAGGTTTCGTTCCTGCTCCTGTGTAGTAAGATTTAAATTGTTGGTGTCATCTTCGCAGACACTATATGGTGAGTTGATGAGTTTCACAGCGTTGTGTGCCATTTCAACTTCAATCATGCCCATCGTTCGATGATGTTAATTTTTTGAGAGGTCATATCTAGTTGGCGTTCATAAAAAAAAGAAATAAAGAAGAAAAGAAAAACCAAACAATATAAGTGCTTTTTAAGTGACAAAAATCCATACAATCGTTCTGCTGTCCAGTGATAAGAGAAATGACGTCAAACAGCAGCACGTGACCCGAAACACAAGCGAGACAAGTGGTGTGCATACAGCGTGAATAGCACGTGCACATGGAATTTTGAAGAGCATAGCAACGTGATCATTTTCTGAAATGTTCATAACCACATTTCAAGTAAATGCAACTGTAGGGGCAGGTAGGGTATGTTGAACCATGGTACATGATGAGCCACCAACACTGCTGTCTTATACAATGCAAAAATGTATGGAATCAACCGTATGACATTAAAACGTTATATAAATAAGTGTAAGGTGTCACCAAATCCAGACATTGGTTATGAGAAAGTCGCAAAGACAAATCGTGTCTTTTCAGAAGAGATGGAGATCGATCTGAGTAACCACATCAAGAGTATGGCGAAACAGTTCTACGGCCTTAGTAGAAGAAAACTACAAGAACTTGCCTATGAATTCGCAGTCCTTCTCTAGAGATGAGATGATCTTGTTAGCAAGTTACCACAACCTAAAATTGTAGGTGGTACAGCTCGCCGACAAGGTCATTTCCAATTTGGTTTAAATTTGAGTAGATGGGACCTGAAATGACATTTGAAAGTTCTTCTGACTATCATTGTACATGATATGATGTTGTGTGTTTAATTTAAAGTGGCGGCTCAACTTACTCGATGTGGTGGCTCAACTCACCCAAGGCCTAGGGTCACTTGAGCCACTCTGCCGGATAACATTCAAACTCAGTTTTAGGGGTATTCCATTCAGGATGGAATTAATCTGATATACTAGACTCATAGTCAGATAGTTGTAGTACAATATCCTATGGTGAACATTATTCAGAGTCCACATGGCGGCACGCCAAAGTTTAGGTAACACCAAAGTGGCTCAACATGTCCCACCTTCACCTATACATTTGTTAGGCGCACAGGATAATTTTTACGAAGTTTGTTTTTTGTGGTCCAGTTTTATTTGTTTGAAGCTGGTGGGAGGGTAGGTCATTTATTTGGTTTTTATTTTTTCTCGTTTACCAATATTATTCTTTACTTATTTCATAGTTTGTATTGATATTCGCCATGGACTAACACCAGTGCAAGGGCAAGGTCATTTAGACCAGTGTTGATGTTCAGTTTAAATTTCTGTCGCTATTATTAACTGATGAATATATTAACTGATAACATTTATATTTGGTACGTCAAATGGTAGTGCACCCTTCCTCTTGACATGAATGTGACGTCAGGGCTAGTCGGAGTTTTCTGACCGTGAAAAGGAGCGGGACGTAGCTCAGTGGTAAAGTGCTCGCTTCATGCGCGGTTGGTCTAGGATCGATCCCCGTCGATGGGCACATTAGGCTATTTCTAGTTCCAGCCAGTGCACCACGACTGGTATATCAAAGGTCGTGGTATGTGCTATCCTGTCGGTGGGATGGTACATATAAAAGATACCTTACAACTAATGGAAACATTTAGTGGTTTTCCTCTCTAAGACTATTACATGGGCGTACATAGGATTTTGAAAAGGGGGGTTCCAAAATAGATTGCAGAGATATTGGGCATATATTTCTATGTTGAGTAAATATAATAATGTCAGATATCAATGTCAGATATATTAAATTATAAAAAAAGCGATTTCAGGGGGGGTTCGGTCGAACCCATCGAACCCCCCAATGTACGCCCATGTATTATGTCAAAATTACCAAATGTTTGACATCCAATACCAGATGATTAATAAATCAATGTGCTCTAATGGTGTCGCTAAACAAAACAAACTTTAACTGACCTTGAGAGAAAAGAAAAGAAAGAAATGTTTTATTTAATGACGCACTCAACACATTTTATTTACGGTTATATGGTGTCTGACATATGGTTAATGACCACACAGATATTGAGAGAAACCTACTGTCACCACTTTATGGGCTACTCTTTTTGATTAGCAGCAAGGGATCTTTTGTATGTACCATCCCATAGACAGGGTAGTACATACCACAGCCTTTGATATACCAATCGTTGTGCACTGGCTGAAAAAAGAAATAGCCCAATGGGCCCACCGATGGGAATCGATCCCACACCGATCACGCATCGAGTGAACACTGTACCACTGGGCTACCTCCCGCCCTGACCATGAGAGAGCAAGACAGACATTTAGACAGTGATAATGTTTTCTTATTGTAACGGTCAAAATCTCCATCTTGTTCTCTTATGGTCAAAATACTCGGGCTACATCCGGCAAGTTCATTTTGGAAATACTTGTTTTCATCAAATCTGTAATAGGTCGCCAACTGACATTTATTGATGCAGGTGAAAGAAAACTCATAAGAATTAACACTGATGGCCTACAAGTTCCAATACAATGTGTATATTTTGTCTGCATCAATTTGTGTCTGTCTGTCAGTCTGCATCGGTTGGTGACCTGCTACATATATTATGGAAGCCAGACTCGAGATAAGGATAGTCAAACTATGATATTTTGAGGAAAACACTGATTTGTGGAAACAGAAACAACAAAAAGTAAGGATAAGAAAATATTGATGATGAAGCCAAAATTTATGATCAGTATGGATCTCACTTAATGAGATATCAAGTTGTTTACATTTTCTATTCACAAAATGTTGACCTACTTAACCCTCAGAAGGCAGATCTTTTCTTCTGTCTTAAAGTGATGATAATAGCCATTAATGTACTCCCATTATACACTCATATGCATATGGACTCCCAGTTTTGCAAGGGGTAGATTGGGTTTTGCCCAAATTGAACAAACATACCTGAATCTGGATAACAAGGTTTATTTATATAAGCAATACTGCCAAACAGATATATAGGGTTGCAAACAAATCATAACACATTTTTACATGGATAGAAACTGTTGAGAGTAGAATAATGGAAATACATGGTAAAAAGGTCTTAGGTTGGTACATAATTTTGCCCTAATATCTCTGTCATTTTTGCCCAAATTTGATGTTTTGCTCCAGCACTTGGGGTGGGGAGTTGCCCCCTCCCCTGCCCCCTATCTCGTATGCTTATTGAATAATAGAAGCCCTAGCATACAAACTGATTATATATAACTGTCTCTAGCATGTTCAATACCATATTTCTGCACAAGACTGATTCCAAAAGAAATTATGATAAGAGTGTTTAGGCTGCAGCTTTGACTCATTGTCAGATGGTTTATTTACACAGAAGAGCTCATCTTTACCACAATATATGGTTCCAACTTCAACTGCCAGTGTATAGCCTTCTAACACAGGAGTCAAAAACCTCTTTTAATGTTTCTGTAAAGTAAAGGACCTTAAAATCACATATATTTACACACATATATATATATATGAAGAGTTCAGGTGCAAAATGCTAGTTTTTAGTTAAAGCCATTATTGTATGTCAGTAAGGGCTAATCGTAGGCCCGCTGTTTTGCTGCAAAACGTGATTGATCCTTATGAAATTGTATTAGGTAAATCCTGTTTTTTGTTAATCAAAATGAGATATATATACGCCAATTAAAACAATAACTTTTACTGAAAATGAAAAATGGATATATCGCATTTTGCGCCTAAACTTTTCATATATGTATATATATATATATATATATATGAATAGAATAATTAATATTGCAAGCAAGTATTTTACAGAAATATTGCTCAAAGGTTGAGAATCAACATGCTGGTAGATTATCATTATAATTCACTTTTAATACAATGTATCTAATGTTTAAATAAACATCAATAATTGATTGGCTATGTATGTTATATTGCTCAAAGATTGAGAATCAACATGCTGGTAGATTATCATTATAATTCACTTTTAATACAGTGTATCTAATGTTTAAATAAACATCAATAATTGATTGGCTATGTATGTTATATTGCTCAAAGATTGAGAATCAACATGCTGGTAGATTATCATTATAATTCACTTTTAATACAGTGTATCTAATGTTTAAATAAACATCAATAATTGATTGGCTATGTATGTTATATTGCTCAAAGATTGAGAATCAACATGCTGGTAGATTATCATTATAATTCACTTTTAATACAGTGTATCTAATGTTTAAATAAACATCAATAATTGATTGGCTATGTATGTTATATTGCTCAAAGGTTGAGAATCAACATGCTGGTAGATTATCATTATAATTCACTTTTAATACAGTGTATCTAATCATAGATTGGCTATGTATGTTATATTGCTTGAAAGGTGCACACCCTAGTTTCAGCCAGTGAAAATGGACACTAAGTTTAGTTAATCTAAAAATCTACAACATTTTTGGGTAAGGTTATAACAGAGAGAAGCTAAAGTCTGTGATGTTTTAATGAGAAACACTGCCAAAAAATGTACTAAAGCTTATGTCAATAACCAGTACTTTTCAGATGAATGTGCGTTTATAGAATTATGAAAAATGCATTTTGGGGTATTACAAAAACCTAGATGACCAGAACCACTCTAGGTGTACGAAAATTAACATTCTAAATAACAAATTTTAAGTACATGTACCTCTAATTTAAATGATCAAAAATGACCTTAAGAGTGAAAAATATGTCTTAGTGTTTAAAAATTAGGGTCAGTCACTTTAATTTTGTGCTTTGGTACTTCAAGATATATTCCCAAACAAAAATTGCAAGCTTAATAAATAGCTGGTAACAACCTTGCGGCAAGGTAGTAACTACCGCGTTTCGAGCTAGTATTTGGAACCTTTTTACAACCTTGCCGCAAGCTTGCGACGAGCTTCTTGCAACCTTGCGACGAGCTTCTTGCAACCTTGCCACAAGCTTGTTGCATGCTTGCGACGAGCTTCCTGCAAGCTTATTCAGTTTAAGCTAGTATTTGGAACCTTTTTACAACCTTGCCGCAAGCTTGCGACGATCTTCCCGCAAGCTTGTTGCAAGCTTGCGACAAGCTTCCCGCAAGCTTGCGACGAGCTTGCGGGAAGCTTGTTGCAACCTTGCCGCAAGCTTGCGACGATCTTCCCGCAAGTTTATTCAGTTTAAGCTAGTATTTGGAACCTTTTTACAACCTTGCCGCAAGCTTGCGACGAGCTTCCCGCAAGCTTATTCAGTTTAAGCTAGTATTTGGAACCTTTTTACAACCTTGCCACAAGCTTATGACGAGCTTCCTGCAAGCTTGCGACGAGCTTGCGGGAAGCTTGTTGCAACCTTGCCGCAAGCTTGCGACAAGCTTCCCGCAAGCTTGTTCAGTTTAAGCTAGTATTTGGAACCTTTTTACAACCTTGCTACAAGCTTCCCGCATGCTTGCGACGAGCTACCCGCACGCTTATGACGAGCTTCCTGCAAGCTTGCGACGATCTACCTACAAGCTTGCATCAGTGGCAGCCATCTTGCATCTTGTATAATTCTTTAAAAAAACCACAATGGTTTTAAAGTGAAAAACATGAACAGTTAAAACAAAAAAATAGGTGCTACATGTTGTCAGATACTTAGGCTACAAAATTAGTTTACCTGTCTGATACACATGTTCCATTTATGTGGGATAGTCTTGACTAAACTAATATGCTAAAAAGCTCCTGGTCCTATATTCTTCTTCTTCTTCTTGTTTTAGGTTATATTCCTCCACTATCTGGAGATCCACACTGTGGTGTAAAGTCATTTCTTTGTTTCTTCTTGTTTTCTTTTTTCTCCTGTTCCACCAAGCAGGATTCAACCAAACTTGGTCCAAATGATCCTCTTATAGACCTGACCAAGTGTTGTTATTTTTCAGGCCAATAAAAATTCCAAGATGGCCACCCTGGCCTCTGAATAACTGAGACATTTTTAACTTTTACTCAAGTTCCACCATGCAAATTAAACCATATGTATTCCTAATGATCCTCTCATGGCCCTGACCAAGTTTGTTATTTTTCGGGCAGATTTAAAATCAAGATAGCTGCCCTGCATGGCCTCTGATTGACATAGACATTTGTTTGCTTCTTTTCAAGGTCCACCAGGCAGGTTTCAATCAAACTTAGTCCAAATGATTCTCTCATGACTTACTAAGTGTTGTTATTTTTGTGGCTGATTCAAAATCCAAGATGGCCACCCTGGCCTCTGATTGACGTTTTCAACATCTTCTCAAATTCCACCAGGCTAATTTCAACCAAACATGGCCCATGTCATCCTCTCATGGCCATGCATATGTTATTATTTTTGGGGCCAATTGAAAATCCAATTATTACAAGATGATTCTGTTTTAACCATATTGTATTATCATTCGTATGTATTAATATTAATTTTGTTTTAATTATTATTGTAAATACTATCTAAATCTGTAACATGTATGTTTGGTTGTTTAGCCACTGTTCCCACTGAATTTGATAAACCATATGAGAAGTTATGAATTAAAAAAAAATAACCATGAAAATTATTTGGACTTAGCTTTTTCTCCACAAGTGTAGACATGCTTTCACAGTTGAAGATATACATGCAGCAAGCTAGGTTACAAAAATGAAAACATGCTTGCGGGAAGCTTGCACAGTTGAAGATATGCATGCAGCAAGCTTGCGCAAGCTTGCAAAATGAAAACATGCTTGCGGGAAGCTTGCACAGTTGAAGATATGCTTGCAGCAAGCTAGCAAAAATGAAAACATGCTTGCGGGAAGCTTGCACAGTTGAAGATATGCATGCAGCAAGCTTGCGCATGCTTTCACAAATGAAAACATGCATGCGGCAAGCTTGCAGAAATACTGACTACCTTACGCGAGCTAAATGTTAGCTTGCAAATAGCTTGCATTGCTTGTACTACCTTGTAACAACCTTGTAACTACCTTGCAACAACCTAGCCGCAAGCATGTATTTTTGTTTCACAATTGTCACAGCCATCATTCAGTGCCTGTTTGTGTAGTAACATGCCATGATTCTTGACTTATTGTTCACACAATTGAAAATACATTTACACCACGCTACACACATACTACACTTGCATAGATATAATGCAGCCTTTATATAAGACTGCCATAAAATAATATTGAAAATGTGTAGTGATTGATGCATATTCTGAAGCTTTTAACTAATCAAATTGTATTTTGTGAAACATCAGCTGCTTTTATTTAGGTATATAGACAGAGATGCGAGATAGAAGATACTAGTGTATAGATGTAGATGTAGGGTGTTTACCACCAATCAAATGCCATAGATGACAATAGTAACATATGTGCCTAACCCTGTTACAGCGTTTCAGTCAACATACATGTACATGTATAAACAGTTTGTTTTGTTTAACAACACCACTGGTCTGTCTGTTCAGGACATTGGGTTAGTTATCAGTGGTTATATACACATGTAGAGAGAAAGTGGTGTACTGGCCTTCCACCTACCCACTGAACCATTAAACTGGTTTTCCTTCTTTGTAGCAATGGAACATAGCCCAGTGGTAAAGTGCTCACTTGATGTGTGGCCGGTTTTAGGGCTATTTCTCATTCCAGCCAGTGCACCGCATTCCAGGCAGTGGTATGTGTTATCCTGTCTGTGGGATGGTGCATCTAAGAGATCCATTGCTACTAATGGAAAAATGTAGCAGGTTTCCTGTAAGACTATGTAAAAATTACCAAATGTTTGACATCCATTAGCCAATGATTAATAATCAATGTGCTCTAGTGGTGTTGTTAAACAAAACAAACTTTTTTTCTTCTTTTTTTATCCCACTGTGATCTTTCCAATTTCTCCTACAATTTCAATGTTTCAACCCTTTCTGTCAGTTTCCCCTGACTCTGTCTTCTGAACTGTCCACACCATCGGCTACCTGTCTCAACTTCCTCCACAGGTGCAGTCCCTGTGAACCTCCCCGCACCACCTGACATCCTCATCCTCTGCTGATAATAAAGCTGATCTGACCCCCGCTGGTAGTTGGAGATCTAGTAGGTGGTTACAAGTGCTTCTTAACAATGTCAGAAGTAACTACTGAACACTTTCCGAAGTGGTCAGACTAAAAAGAAAGTTTGTTTTGTTTTATGACACCTCTAGAGCACATTGATTATTTAATCATCGGCTAGTGGATGTCAAACATTTGGTAATTTTTCCATATAGTTTTAGAGAGGAAACCTGCTACATTTTTCCATTAGTAGCAAGGAATCTTTTAAATGCACCATCCCACAGACAGGATAGCACACACCACAGTCTTTCATGTACCAGTCGTGGTGCACTGGCTAGAATGAGAAATAGCCCGATAGGAAATGAGCAGGTGTGTGGCATGGATAACTACAAGAGTCATTAAACTTACTCTGGGTGGGAGCCGGGACTGGGATGCGAACCCTTCACCTCCCAGCCTCATGCAAGTATGATTGCTCTACACCACAGAGGCGTGTTGACTACATTCCACCAGATATCTGATGTTAATAGCTGATGATTAATCTTAAAACCTGGGTGTCATTATAAACATTTATCGTTTTAAAAATTTACACTAAAGACACCAACACAGTTATCGATCTGCTTTCAGAGTTTTTGATCTCTGTGACTGCCACCAACTGAAAATAAAACATATGGCTTTTGTTTCAGACCTTCATTAAAGAGTAGATACTTTATTTTTATTGATTAATTCTGTTGAAAGGATTCCGACAGCGGCTATGTATTGTTGTCACGTTTTAAGGTTTTGTTTGTCAGCGAGTAGCAAATGATGTTCACAGGTGCAGAAGTGGTATTCCATGCCACTGTAAGTATATAATTAAACCTCAGTGGTCATTATTGCCCAAAATGGACTCATCCACTACAGTCCAACTTGCTTGGAAAGAACACCATGTAATCAATAATAAACATAACGGTGGCATATTGTGTTTTCCTTCTTAACACTGGTATAGCACTCATCTCAGATGCAATGGATTGCAGGATCAATCGTGATCAATCACACTCAAGGTTTTTGACCATCCAAACCATGCATTGCCCAATGACTGGTACATGAACTAGGAAAGAACACGCCAAAGATTCCTTGCTACTTTTCGGAAGCAGTGGTACATGTGACAAGAACAGTGTTTCCTCTCTCCCTCTTTCTCTCTTCTACCTCTCTCTCTCTCTCTGTCTCTGTCTCTGTCTCTGTCTCTCTCTGTCTCTCTCTCTCTCTCTCTCTCTCTCTCTCTCTCTCTCTCTCCCCCCTGCCCCCCCCCTCTCTCTCTCTCTCTCTCTCTCTCTCTCTCTCTCTCTCTCTCTCTCTCTGTCTGTCTGTCTGTCTGTTTCTTACCCTCCTCTTTATCATACACTCTCTCTCACCCTCTTCTCTCTCACTATATGTCTCTTTCCCTCTCTCCTGTCTCCATTTCTTACTCCCCTCATGCTCTCTCTCTCTCTCTCTCTCTCTCTCTCTCTCTCTCTCTCTCTCTCTCTCTCTCTCTCTCTCTCTCTCTCTCTCTCTCTCTCTCTCTCTCTGTCTCTTCCTCTCAGGATCTAGACAAAGTGTTAGAAAAATAACACCATATGGTCCTTTTTTTTAGCTAGGTGTTTTCCATGAAGTTGTAAACATGATTACTGGAATAATTACTTACTGCCTGGTCGTCATGTGTTTCCTACATGTTAATGCTGAACTATTCATGAGGAAGCTTCCCTCTGACATTTTACATTATTAATTCACTTTGTCTGCAGAGTGGATAATTCCTAACAACTCTTCTGTTCTGTTCCAAAACAAGCTCTCATTCCAGCTGCATTTGGGTTTGCTTCCAGTATGAATTATGAATGCCATCTTGGCAGGATTTCAATAAACATTTTTAATTTCAGCCATATTCATAAAACAAAAAAACCCAAAATAATAATAATAATAATATTTATTATTATTATAATAATGATGCTGATAATAATAATATACCATGTTAGTAGTATGTTGGACGGTCTATGTAGTTAGGGTTGTTCCAAAATTGATTATAAAGGGGAGTCGGGTACAGTACAGTAATTATTATCTTATGCCCAATTGGTCGTTTCGCAGTTTTGATTCTCTTTAAATGCAGATTGTTTTATTTTAATTTGTGTCTAAGAATGTTTTGGGTTTTTTTGCTGCCTGTGCATGCATGTAGTAAGATTTGGCCCGTGTCTAGGAGGAGGGGGGGGGGGGGGGGGGGGGGGGGGGGTCAAGATGTGTGTTTGAAGTGCTTCCATCAGATTTTTTTTTAAACTCTTTTTACGAGTCCTATGTGATTATGCCCTGGTTTTTGGTTTACTAAGTGGTATAGTGCTGATATGCGGTCGGTCTAGGATCAATCCCTGTTGGTGCTATTTCTCGTTCCAGCCAGTGTACAATGACTTGCATATCATAGGCTGTGGTATGTACTATCCTGTTTGTGGGATGGTGATATAAAAGATGCCTTCCTGCCAATTAAAAAGTGTTGCACAGGTTTCTTCTCTCATTATCTGTGTGGTCCTTAACCATATTACTGACACCATATAACCATGAATGTTTAATTTTTATAATTGTTGAATCTGTTTTTTCGTTTTTTCTCTGTATAAATACTTAAATAAAAGAGCAGGATTTATCTCAGTCAGTTGAGCACTTGCTTGAGGTACTTTCATTGCAGGATCGAACCACCTCGGTGGATCCATTCGACTGATTGGGTATTTCTCATTCCAACCAGTGCACCACAACTGGTCAAAGGCCATGGTATATAATTTCATGTACATGTATGTGGGAAAGTGCACACAAAAGATCCTTTGCTACTATAATGGGACAATATAGCAGGTTTCCTCTAATGACTATATGTCAGAATTACCAATGTTTGACATCCAATAGCCGATGATTAATTAATCAATGTGCTCTAGTGGTGTTGTTAAACAAACCAAACTTTTAACTTGAATAAAAATGTATTTTGTCAATGATGAATATATATTACAAAAATTGCCTCCCACAAGATGGCCTATTCTGAAATTGTACTAAGTTATAATATTGCATTCTAACTGTATAATGACCTGTGGCCGCAGGTTATAGCACAAAAAAAAAGAAATCTATTTTGATTTGCCTGTGACTGTTATATTAATAACCATGTCTTGTTAATTAACCCAGTTTGTGTTTTCTTATATACCAACAACTGATAGGGGTCATCAAAAACAATGAAAGCCTGTAGGTGTGGAATGTGGGAGTATTTTAACTAGGTGTTGTAACTATTTTGGTGAAGTATGGCCCACGGCAGTTATATTTCCAAATGTCTTTAAAGCAATGTTCCAGATTCAATCATCTGTGGGCGGGCAGGAGACAATTTCTGGTATATATCTGCTACCCACAAAACAGTTGTTCTCTAATGGTGCTTTCACGTGTACATGGTGTTTAGCATGCGGTATCCATTTTACTTGAAATCCCTCAAATCACATTCAGAACGGCCTTTCACATGAATTTAGTTTGCATCTTGCTGAGTGCATTTTGTTTTTCATACAGCAATATGAAGTGCATTTTTAAAACAGATCCTTTAATGAATTAATTCTGTCATATGGCATAATGGCAGAGAAAGTATTTAAGGTTTCAAGATAATTTTTTAAATATGCAGAAATCACAGCTACATGAAAAACATACAAGATCTGCAGCATGTGTTAAAGACCATGCACTTTCAGATGTGGCATGATAAAATGCCATTAAATTTGTAGCTGCCTCATACTGCTTAAACCAGGTATGCATAGGGAATAAGAAGAAGAAGAAGTTTTGTTTTGTTTAACGACACCACTAGAGCACATTGATTAATTAATCATCAGCTATTTGGTAATTCTGACATAAAAGTCTTCAGAGGAAACCCACTACATTTTTCCATTAGCAGCAAGGGATCTTTTATATCACTTACTCACAGACAGCAAAGCACATACCACAGCATTTGACCAGTTGTCGTGCACTGGTTAGAATGAGAAAAAAATCAATCAGTTGAATGGGTCTACCAAGGTGGTTCAATCCTGTGATGGAAGCACCTCAAATGAGCACTCAACCAACTTAGCCAAATCCTGCCCCGAGGTAATCATCAGCTATTGGATATCGACTATTTGTTAATTTTGACATGTATCTTACATTTAGCCATAATTAGTAGCAAAGAATATTTCTATGCATTATCCCACAGACAGGATAGCACATATCACAACTTTTGATATACCAGTCGTGGTGCATTGGCTTGAACAAGTGGTAAGGAGGAGCTGATCCACCAGCCACATAATGATATGCTGTGAGAACAAAACTCCAATGGGATAAATCTCGGTCTCCTATATCAAATGTGGACAAAACCCCTACCTCTTATTTCAAATGTGGACAAAACCCCTACTTCTTATTTCAAATGTGGACAAAACCCCTACCTCTTATTTCAAATGTGGACAAAACCCCTACCTCTTATTTCAAATGTGGACAAAACCCCTACCTCTTATTTCAAATGTGAACAAAACCCCTACCTCTTATTTCAAATGTGGACAAAAAACCCTACCTCTTATTTCAAATGTGGACAAAAAACCCTACCTCTTATTTCAAATGTGGACAAAACCCCTACCTCTTATTTCAAATGTGGACAAAACCCCTACCTCTTATTTCAAATGTGGACAAAACCCCTACCTCTTATTTCAAATGTGAACAAAACCCCTACCTCTTATTTCAAATGTGAACAAAAAACCCTACCTCTTATTTCAAATGTGGACAAAAAACCCTACCTCTTATTTCAAATGTGGACAAAAACCCTAGCAATTTCATAATGAATTATTGGGACATAGCCCATTGGTAAAATGCTTGCTTGATGCATAGTCAGTAGCTTATGATTAATAAAACCAATGTGCTCTAGTGGTGTTGTTAAACAAAACAAACTTTCTTTAATGAATTATTACAAAAACAGTATAACTGTCATTGCACAGGTTAAGTTTAGGGCCTACATCTGTATATCTGTCCTGGAGCAAGTCACTGGCTATCCAGAGACAGGCCCCGGGACGGACATGCTCGAAACTCTAGTGGTATATCAGCATATTAAAATTATTCGCACTCGCACGTCTGTATAAACCAGAGGCCTAATTCACAAAGGTCTCTTAGGCTCTGCTAGACAACAAAGCATCCTCTTTGTAAGTCTTTTAACATTACACTGCGAGATCGCAAAGTTGTGAGACTTTAATGAATTAGGCCCCTGCTCGATATCACGGAATATCCAGGTTGTTGGTGAGTTCAATGAACTTGTGTGCATGTTTACCAATTTAGCATACAAGTCATCATTACCCGGTCTTGGGTCAAAGACCTACTTGTAAAGTCATGTTTTTTTTTTAATTCAAGTCGGGAGTATGAGTTTAATTATGATATTTGAAATAAGAGGCTGGGGTTTTGTCCACATTACAAATAAGAGGCTGGGGTTTTGTCCACATTACAAAATAGAGGCTGGGGTTTGTCCACATTACAAATAAGAGGCTGGGGTTTGTCCACATTACAAATAAGAGCCTGGGGTTTTGTCCACATTACAAATAAGAGGCTGGGGTTTTGTCCACATTACAAAATAGAGGCTGGGGTTTGTCCACATTACAAATAAGAGGCTGGGGTTTGTCCACATTACAAATAAGAGGCTGGGGTTTTGTCCACATTACAAATAAGAGGTTGGGGTTTTGTCCACATTACAAATCATAAGAGGTTGGGGTTTTGTCCACATTACAAATAAGAGGTTGGGGTTTGTCCACATTTGAAATAAGAGGTGGTTTTGTCCACATTACAAATAAGATGTTGTAGTTTTGTCCACATTACAAATAAAAGGTTGTGGTTTTGTCCACATTACAAATAAAAGGTTGGGGTTTTGTCCACATTACAAATAAGAGGTTGGGGTTTTGTCCACATTACAAATAAAAGGTTGGGATTTTGTCCACATTACAAATAAAAGGTTGGGGTTTTGTCCACATTACAAATAAAAGGTTGTGGTTTTGTCCACATTACAAATAAGAGGCTGGGGTTTGTCCACATTACAAATAAAAGGTTGGGGTGTGTCCACATTACAAATAAGAGGTTGGGGTTTTGTCCACATTACAAATAAGAGGTTGGGGTTTTGTCCACATTACAAATCATAAGAGGTTGGGGTTTTGTCCACATTACAAATAAGAGGTTGGGGTTTATCCACATTTGAAATAAGAGGTGGTTTTGTCCACATTACAAATAAGAGGTTGTAGTTTTGTCCACATTACAAATAAAAGGTTGTGGTTTTGTCCACATTACAAATAAAAGGTTGGGGTTTTGTCCACATTACAAATAAGAGGTTGGGGTTTTGTCCACATTACAAATAAAAGGTTGTGGTTTTGTCCACATTACAAATGAAAGGTTGTGGTTTTGTCCACATTACAAATAAAAGGTTGTGGTTTTGTCCACATTACAAATACCCCCGTAAGAGGCTGGGGTTTGTCCACATTACAAATAAAAGGTTGGGGTTTTGTCCACATTACAAATAAGAGGTTGGGGTTTTGTCCACATTACAAATAAAAGGTTGTGGTTTTGTTCACATTACAAATAAAAGGTTGTGGTATTGTCCACATTACAAATAAGAGGTTGGGGTTTTGTCCACATTACAAATAAGAGGTTGGGGTTTTGTCCACATTACAAATCATAAGAGGTTGGGGTTTTGTCCACATTACAAATAAGAGGTTGGGGTTTGTCCACATTTGAAATAAGAGGTGGTTTTGTCCACATTACAAATAAAAGGTTGTAGTTTTGTCCACATTACAAATAAAAGGTTGTGGTTTTGTCCACATTACAAATAAAAGGTTGGGGTTTTGTCCACATTACAAATAAGAGGTTGGGGTTTTGTCCACATTACAAATAAAAGGTTGTGGTTTTGTCCACATTACAAATAAAAGGTTGTGGTTTTGTCCACATTACAAATAAGAGGCTGGGGTTTTGTCCACATTTGAAATAAGAGGTGGTTTTGTCCACATTACAAATAAGAGGTTGTAGTTTTGTCCACATTACAAATAAAAGGTTGTGGTTTTGTCCACATTACAAATAAAAGGTTGGGGTTTTGTCCACATTACAAATAAGAGGTTGGGGTTTTGTCCACATTACAAATAAAAGGTTGTAGTTTTGTCCACATTACAAATAAAAGGTTGTGGTTTTGTCCACATTACAAATAAAAGGTTGGGGTTTTGTCCACATTACAAATAAAAGGTTGTGGTTTTGTCCACATTACAAATAAAAGGTTGTGGTTTTGTCCACATTACAAATAAGAGGCTGGGGTTTGTCCACATTACAAATAAAAGGTTGTGGTTTTGTCCACATTACAAATAAGAGGTTGGGGTTTGTCCACATTTGAAATAAGAGGTGGTTTTGTCCACATTACAAATAAGAGGTTGTAGTTTTGTCCACATTACAAATAAAAGGTTGTGGTTTTGTCCACATTACAAATAAAAGGTTGGGGTTTTGTCCACATTACAAATAAGAGGTTGGGGTTTTGTCCACATTACAAATAAAAGGTTGTGGTTTTGTCCACATTACAAATGAAAGGTTGTGGTTTTGTCCACATTACAAATAAAAGGTTGTGGTTTTGTCCACATTACAAATACCCCCGTAAGAGGCTGAGGTTTGTCCACATTACAAATAAAAGGTTGGGGTTTTGTCCACATTACAAATAAGAGGTTGGGGTTTTGTCCACATTACAAATAAAAGGTTGGGGTTTTGTTCACATTACAAATAAAAGGTTGTGGTTTTGTCTACATTACAAATAAGAGGTTGGGGTTTTGTCCACATTACAAATAAGAGGTTGGGGTGTGTCCACATTTGAAATAAGAGGTGGTTTTGTCCACATTACAAATAAAAGGTTGTAGTTTTGTCCACATTACAAATAAGAGGTTGGGGTTTTGTCCACATTACAAATAAAAGGTTGTGGTTTTGTCCACATTACAAATGAAAGGTTGTGGTTTTGTCCACATTACAAATAAAAGGTTGTGGTTTTGTCCACATTACAAATACCCCCGTAAGAGGCTGAGGTTTGTCCACATTACAAATAAAAGGTTGGGGTTTTGTCCACATTACAAATAAGAGGTTGGGGTTTTGTCCACATTACAAATAAAAGGTTGTAGTTTTGTCCACATTACAAATAAAAGGTTGTGGTTTTGTCCACATTACAAATAAAAGGTTGGGGTTTTGTCCACATTACAAATAAAAGGTTGTGGTTTTGTCCACATTACAAATAAAAGGTTGTGGTTTTGTCCACATTACAAATAAGAGGCTGGGGTTTGTCCACATTACAAATAAAAGGTTGTGGTTTTGTCCACATTACAAATAAGAGGTTGGGGTTTGTCCACATTTGAAATAAGAGGTGGTTTTGTCCACATTACAAATAAGAGGTTGTAGTTTTGTCCACATTACAAATAAAAGGTTGTGGTTTTGTCCACATTACAAATAAAAGGTTGGGGTTTTGTCCACATTACAAATAAGAGGTTGGGGTTTTGTCCACATTACAAATAAAAGGTTGTGGTTTTGTCCACATTACAAATGAAAGGTTGTGGTTTTGTCCACATTACAAATAAAAGGTTGTGGTTTTGTCCACATTACAAATACCCCCGTAAGAGGCTGAGGTTTGTCCACATTACAAATAAAAGGTTGGGGTTTTGTCCACATTACAAATAAGAGGTTGGGGTTTTGTCCACATTACAAATAAAAGGTTGGGGTTTTGTTCACATTACAAATAAAAGGTTGTGGTTTTGTCCACATTACAAATAAGAGGTTGGGGTTTTGTCCACATTACAAATAAGAGGTTGGGGTGTGTCCACATTTGAAATAAGAGGTGGTTTTGTCCACATTACAAATAAAAGGTTGTAGTTTTGTCCACATTACAAATAAGAGGTTGGGGTTTTGTCCACATTACAAATAAAAGGTTGTGGTTTTGTCCACATTACAAATGAAAGGTTGTGGTTTTGTCCACATTACAAATAAAAGGTTGTGGTTTTGTCCACATTACAAATACCCCCGTAAGAGGCTGAGGTTTGTCCACATTACAAATAAAAGGTTGGGGTTTTGTCCACATTACAAATAAGAGGTTGGGGTTTTGTCCACATTTGAAATAAGAGGTGGTTTTGTCCACATTACAAATAAGAGGTTGTAGTTTTGTCCACATTACAAATAAAAGGTTGTGGTTTTGTCCACATTACAAATAAAAGGTTGGGGTTTTGTCCACATTACAAATAAGAGGTTGTAGTTTTGTCCACATTACAAATAAAAGGTTGTGGTTTTGTCCACATTACAAATAAAAGGTTGGGGTTTTGTCCACATTACAAATAAGAGGTTGGGGTTTTGTCCACATTACAAATAAAAGGTTGTAGTTTTGTCCACATTACAAATAAAAGGTTGTGGTTTTGTCCACATTACAAATAAAAGGTTGGGGTTTTGTCCACATTACAAATAAAAGGTTGTGGTTTTGTCCACATTACAAATAAAAGGTTGTGGTTTTGTCCACATTACAAATAAGAGGCTGGGGTTTGTCCACATTACAAATAAAAGGTTGTGGTTTTGTCCACATTACAAATAAGAGGTTGGGGTTTGTCCACATTTGAAATAAGAGGTGGTTTTGTCCACATTACAAATAAGAGGTTGTAGTTTTGTCCACATTACAAATAAAAGGTTGTGGTTTTGTCCACATTACAAATAAAAGGTTGGGGTTTTGTCCACATTACAAATAAGAGGTTGGGGTTTTGTCCACATTACAAATAAAAGGTTGTGGTTTTGTCCACATTACAAATGAAAGGTTGTGGTTTTGTCCACATTACAAATAAAAGGTTGTGGTTTTGTCCACATTACAAATACCCCCGTAAGAGGCTGAGGTTTGTCCACATTACAAATAAAAGGTTGGGGTTTTGTCCACATTACAAATAAGAGGTTGTGGTTTTGTCCACATTACAAATAAAAGGTTGGGGTTTTGTTCACATTACAAATAAAAGGTTGTGGTTTTGTCCACATTACAAATAAGAGGTTGGGGTTTTGTCCACATTACAAATAAGAGGTTGGGGTGTGTCCACATTTGAAATAAGAGGTGGTTTTGTCCACATTACAAATAAAAGGTTGTAGTTTTGTCCACATTACAAATAAGAGGTTGGGGTTTTGTCCACATTACAAATAAAAGGTTGTGGTTTTGTCCACATTACAAATGAAAGGTTGTGGTTTTGTCCACATTACAAATAAAAGGTTGTGGTTTTGTCCACATTACAAATACCCCCGTAAGAGGCTGAGGTTTGTCCACATTACAAATAAAAGGTTGGGGTTTTGTCCACATTACAAATAAGAGGTTGGGGTTTTGTCCACATTACAAATAAAAGGTTGGGGTTTTGTCCACATTACAAATAAAAGGTTGGGGTTTTGTTCACATTACAAATAAAAGGTTGTGGTTTTGTCCACATTACAAATAAGAGGTTGGGGTTTTGTCCACATTACAAATAAGAGGTTGGGGTTTTGTCCACATTACAAATCATAAGAGGTTGGGCTTTTGTCCACATTACAAATAAGAGGTTGGGGTGTGTCCACATTTGAAATAAGAGGTGGTTTTGTCCACATTACAAATAAAAGGTTGTAGTTTTGTCCACATTACAAATAAAAGGTTGTGGTTTTGTCCACATTACAAATAAAAGGTTGGGGTTTTGTCCACATTACAAATAAGAGGTTGGGGTTTTGTCCACATTACAAATAAAAGGTTGTGGTTTTGTCCACATTACAAATAAAAGGTTGTGGTTTTGTCCACATTACAAATAAGAGGCTGGGGTTTTGTCCACATTTGAAATAAGAGGTGGTTCTGTCCACATTACAAATAAGAGGTTGTAGTTTTGTCCACATTACAAATAAAAGGTTGTGGTTTTGTCCACATTACAAATAAAAGGTTGGGGTTTTGTCCACATTACAAATAAGAGGTTGGGGTTTTGTCCACATTACAAATAAAAGGTTGTAGTTTTGTCCACATTACAAATAAAAGGTTGTGCTTTTGTCCACATTACAAATAAAAGGTTGGGGTTTTGTCCACATTACAAATAAAAGGTTGTGGTTTTGTCCACATTACAAATAAAAGGTTGTGGTGTTGTCCACATTACAAATAAAAGGTTGGGGTGTTGTCCACATTACAAATAAGAGGTTGGGGTTTTGTCCACATTACAAATAAAAGGTTGTGGTTTTGTCCACATTACAAATAAAAGGTTGTGGTTTTGTCCACATTACAAATAAGAGGCTGGGGTTTTGTCCACATTTGAAATAAGAGGTGGTTCTGTCCACATTACAAATAAGAGGTTGTAGTTTTGTCCACATTACAAATAAAAGGTTGTGGTTTTGTCCACATTACAAATAAAAGGTTGGGATTTTGTCCACATTACAAATAAGAGGTTGGGGTTTTGTCCACATTACAAATAAAAGGTTGTAGTTTTGTCCACATTACAAATAAAAGGTTGTGGTTTTGTTCACATTACAAATAAGAGGTTGTGGTTTTGTCCACATTTGAAATAAGAGGTGGTTTTGTCCACATTACAAATAAGAGGTTGGGGTTTTGTCCACATTACAAATAAGAGGTTGTGGTTTTGTCCACATTTGAAATAAGAGGTGGTTTTGTCCACATTACAAATAAGATGTTGTGGTTTTGTTCACATTACAAATAAGAGGTTGGGGTTTGTCCACATTACAAATAAAAGGTTGTGGTTTTGTCCATATTACAAATAAGAGGTTGGGGTTTTGTCCACATTACAAATAAAAGGTTGTGGTTTTGTCCACATTACAAATAAAAGGTTGTGGTTTTGTCCACATTACAAATAAGAGGTTGTGGTTTTGTCCACATTTGAAATAAGAGGTGGTTTTGTCCACATTACAAATAAGAGGTTGGGGTTTTGTCCACATTACAAATAAGAGGTTGTGGTTTTGTCCACATTTGAAATAAGAGGTGGTTTTGTCCACATTACAAATAAGATGTTGTGGTTTTGTTCACATTACAAATAAGAGGTTGGGGTTTGTCCACATTACAAATAAGAGGTTGTGGTTTTGTTCACATTACAAATAAGAGGTTGGGTTTTGTTCACCTTTGAAATAAGAGGTTGTGGTTTTGTCCAAATTTAAAAACAGGTTGAGGTTATGTCCACATAAGAAATAGACAGTTGGGATTTTGTTCACCTTTGAAATAAGAGGTTGGGGTTTTGTTTACATTTGAAATAAGAAGTAGGGGTTTTGTCCACATTTGAAATAAGAGGTTGGGATTTTGTTCACCTTTGAAATAAGAGGTTGGAGTTTTGTCCACATTTGAAATAAGAAGTTGGCCATTGTCCACATTTGAAATGACAGGTTGGGGTTTTGTCCACATTTGAAATAAGAGGTTGGGGTTTTGTCCACATTTGAAATAAAAGATTGGGGTTTTGTCCACATTTGAAATGACAGGTTGGTGTTTTGTCCACATTTGAAATGACAGGTTGGGGTTTTGTCCACATTTGAAATGACAGGTTGGGGTTTTGTATCTTGGAGTTTTGTTCTGAATTCAACGATGCATTGTTATTACAGTGTCTAACCCACCCTCAATAATCAATATTGGAACTACATATCCCAACTGTCATCTGCAAATCTACTTTACTATAAACAAAATATCCCTGTGGTGGAAAAGGAATGAAATGGAATATTTGTGACATACACCTTTTGTATATTTTAAGCCTTGGCTATTTGGTGCCAATATACTCATGAAAATTAATTAAAGGCCAAAAGATATTTTCAGCACTTTTGTTTATATCTGATACAAAATGCAAAAAACCCTCCATGGATACAATTTTTGTATTCATCACTGGTCAAAATTGTACTCAAATAATGCTTAGAAATTATATGTTATTAAAACTTGCTAATATAACAAAAGGATAAACTACTAAAAGATATATTGGTACTTTTGTTGTGTTTGTGCATGTGTCGGGGGGGGGGGGGGGGGGGGGGGGTTCTTTGATTAATTTTGTTGAATATATATTCCATATATCTTCACACATATATACAAGAGAAGCTCATTGGCTCGATCTCAGAAGGGTCGATCACACCGCAACGCTCGAACCAAAAACGAAGTCCCGAGTTTTTTGTTTGGTAAACCCTTATATTAACTGATAGTGGGTCGAACATGTCCAGGTTCGACTATAAGCCTTCGCTTGAACTAAATTATCGATCCCGTCTGTATTATTAGCTATATTTCCCTCGAACTGGTGATCCATGAAATATCAAATGCAAAACCATCGAAAAGGACCAACAATTGCTGCACTTGGACAGTTGGTTATTACAACCTTCGGATTAATTATTTAGGCAGAACGAGCTATAGATGAATAGGAGAATCGCAACAATAGCCATGCAATCCTTTCTTTGCCATACCTGTCATGTTGTGTGTTAAGCGGCTATCAGGTCTTTCAAGTTCAGCTAGTGTTACGGTACCTGTTCGATGAACCGTGATACCAATCAAACAAATAGTGCAAAAAATGGCCTCAGCGTGAAGCGTTACTCTGAACACGTCTATTTAAATGAAATAATGGGCAAGTTACTCAGCTATCATCACTTCTGCAACCACACATTTAATTAATACTGACAAGGGCTTCTGCATCACACAATCGGAGTAATTTGTAATAAATTCTTTCAGTTTGCAGTTACCAAAATAATATGTATCATTCAACTTTCTAACTGATGTTACATAACTATCCGATGTTGACCGAATGGTTCGGTCGAACTACCCGATGGGTCGAACACTTTCTTGAGCACCGACGGGGTTCGAGCCAACAGGATTCAACTGTATATATATATATATATATGGTTTTTTTATGAAAATATTATTTCATGACTAGGGGAGTGGGGATCAATTTATAAGGATCAGAAAATGGCACAAAAAATATTACCATTTTGCACATGATATTGCAAGATTTTATTGTTGAAATATACTCATTGTTAAACTCTATTTGTCATGTTGTTAATTTAATTTCTTCATAAATTCTATAGTTTTGGCAAATCGAATTTGGTTATAAAATGTATTGTGTGAAAGACACATTATCTCGTACACTAAGAAAACAGTCCACTTAGTAAAAACCACAAGAATCACTAATTGCAAAACTGTAGACAATAAGAAACACCTGTTGCCCATGTTTACACTTGATCTGAGTCATCGGAGAGAGGAAACTACTCCCAACCAACCAACACTCTATTAATGTCCCTATATCCACTGCAGGTTCAGGCTCGTCCATTCTGATCACCACCTCCAGCACAAAGGGATCTTTGATATACACTTTCCCATAGACAAAACAGGATTTTGTTGGGATGTTTAACCGAACATGACAGAGACTGCAGAATGGGGTGTGGGGGATGGGGGCCATTATTTCCTCTACTTTTCTCTGTCATGGTGCTCTGAAGCTTGAAAATGCTGTATTTTAATACCTAAAATTCTAAAAACTTTGGGAGTAGCATACCCCCCCCCCCCCCCCCACCCGCCAAAAAGGTTTGGGTCCTCAGATACATATACTTTTCATTCCCAAGGCCACCAAACCGACAGTGCCACCCCCACTTTGAGAAACACTTTGTGGGCCGTGCATGAGATGCTGGCTATGATGGGTGAGCTCCACTGAAGGTGCTTAACCATGTGGTGGAAAAAAAACACATCTAAGAGCAATGTTTATTTAACAGAATAAGTGGATATATCAACATATAAGATGACTATGACTTAATTAAAGAAAAAAATGCCGTATTAGCATGTGTTGCCCCTTTCTGTAAGCAGTGAGTGACCTTTTATATGTTCTGTATCACAGACAACACATTGACTGGCTGCAATGGCACAATGATGAAGGAATTGGCCATAAGATATTACATGTATATGGACTGGCCTCAGTGGTGTCGTGGTTAAGCCATCGGACATAAGGCTGGTAGGTACTGGGTTTGCAGCTCAGTACTGGCTCCCACCCAGAGCAAGTTTTAACAACTCAATGGTTAGGTGTAAGACCACTACACCCTCTTCCCTCTCACTAACCACTAACAAGTAACCCACTGTCCTGGACAGACAGCCCAGATAGATGAGGTGTGTGCCCAGGACAGTGTGCTTGAACCTTAATTGGATATAATTAAGCATGAAAATAAGTTGAAATGAAATACATGTATATGATGGTTGCATAGTGCATGGTGGCTTCCCTCCAAAATAATGTATTAACTTTGAAATGTAAACATATTATACCTTCAACCATACTCTCATAAAAAATAAAAATAAATTTAATTTAATGGTAAAACAGATAATAACTGAAAAATGTTTTATGATTGACAGAATAGGGCATAGTCATATATACATGCCAACCATTATATTACATGCACAATGTAGCACCTTTAAGGCCAGTATTTGTGTTTATTGTTCATAGCTTAGTTAGTGTAATGGCGTATAGCAGGGCTTGAAGTTAACCACAGAAATGGCACTAAATGTCATGGTTGCCCTCCTTACTTGCCATTGTGCCCCAAATATAAAATGTTGATGGCAAAAATAAAAATGCTGTAGTGCCTTATCTGGTTTGCCACTGTGCCCTTCCCACACATTCCATGTTGTATATATATATAAGAACTAGTAAACTCATCATTGGTAATATGATAAAAGACATCTCTAGTGTCCAATGGAAATACCTAGTAAGTCACATTTTGCAAAAAAATGAGTTAAGGTCAAAATGGGATTTACTAGGTTTGTTCCAACGTAAATTCATTACAATCATTTGAAAAATGTTCACCAGTGCTTCTGTATTACAGAGGGAAAATATAGCAAGTCCACCACCTTGACAGACATCCAAATGTAAAACCTAGTAAGATCACTTGCTAGCTTTTTCCATTGTGCATTCCACAGGCATCTTGTGAGTTGCTAGGTTTTTAGATGTTGCCTCTGCCTATATAAAATGTGTCGTCTTGTGTGGGTCCAAGAAGGTTCTATTCTGGGTTGATAACTGCGCGGGACAGAACAAAAACTGGACACTTTTTACAGTTCTTGTGTCATGCGTAAATTCTGAATGGGGTCCAGACATGATAAAAATCAAATATCTTGTAAAGGGTCATACATACATGGCTGCTGATAATGTGCACAGTAGTATTGGGATCAAAATGCGGAAGGCACATGAGATCCACACCTTTGATGATTTCGTTGATCTGGTTGACAAATCTGCCAAAGACATTAAGCCAGTAGTTTTGCAGGTCACTGATTTCTATGATTTCCAGGCAGAAAATAAATCTTGGAATTCCAAATCGGTCACAATGCCTCTCCTGGGCAATATTGTTGAGGTTGAATTTAGGAAAGAAAGAAATGTTTTATTTAACGATGCACTCAACACATTTTATTTACGGTTATATGGCGTCACACATATTGTTAAGGACCACACAGATTTTGAGAGGAAACCCGCTGTTGCCACTATATGGGCTACTCTTCCAATTAGCAGTAAGGGATCTTTTATTTGCACTTCCCACAGGCAGGATAGCACAAACCATGGCCTTTGTTGAACCAGTTATGGATCACTGGTCGGTGCAAATGGTTTACACCTACCCATTGAGCCTTGCAGAGCACTCACTCGGGGTTTTGAGTCGGTATCTGGATTAAAAATCCCATGCCTCGACTGGGATCCGAACCCAGTACCTACCAGCCTGTAGACCGATGGCCTGCCACGATGCCACCGAGGCCGGTTTGAATTTAGGAAGTCCTCTACATCCTTGTATTTCAAAGAAGGCTCATTTGAGAATCCAACCAAAGAACTCGCATTTCTGAAGCGGAATTTTGTTGCTGAAATGCCAAGCAACGGTATTCCTGCCACAAAGAAACGAGGTATCGTCAACTTTTTGCAGTCAGGTGTACTTCCAGCAAAGAAGAAATTTTGGCTAGATATCCCAGAGGCCGATGTCCCAGATCTTACAGACAATAATTCCTAGGATATGGGATCTATACTTTCATGACTTTCATGTCATTGAAACAAATATTGTAATGAAACCTATACCATGACATGTTTCATGTATATTTTACTAGCATGGCTAGGATATGTAGCTATAGGCCAAAGCTCCAAGCCAGTCATCACGATGAATGGGCATAGGCCTGTATTCATCATCATTAGGATAAATGTTTAAATCCTGAAAGAAATAAAACTTGTATTTTTTAAATTATGATTTCATTATGTACTTCCACACACTTCCAAAACTCACTGACTGATGAGACTGCTCCGAACTGTGACTTACTATGTTTTACGTTTGCATGAATGCCAAGGTAAAACAGTAAATCACACTACATCATGTTATGTAAAATATTTTGGACTGCCTCTAAAAGGTATTTCAGAACAATCCATTTTTTAAAATTAAGTAATAAGACAATAACTTTACTTTCTGCTTGTATAAGATATAGAATATTCTGAAAGATTTAAACATGTTTTATGTAGTCTTAAGTGCTCATTAAAAATCCCAATTTTACAAAAAAAAACAAAGGCAGAAACAATATTATTTATTTTAGTATTATAGGAAGAACAAAATCCTTTGGCCTGTGCATTTACAACATGATACATGTGTGAAAATTGTAAAAATCAAACACTTTAACATGTGTTTTTTTATAGAGGGTCACATGTATACATGTATAATGATGAGGTCATCTATATATGCTGGTGCTAGCTGTATTACTGTTTCAGAATTGATTCGTAGAGGGGAGGCATGAAACTTTATCCTTTGTTTGGGTTTTTTTCCTCTGGATCAGTTTCATTTTTTTTTCTCTATGCGGACTTGCTTTAAATAGCATTTTAATTTAGAGGATGTCACATCTATGGGTATACAAAAAAAAGAAAAATTAAACAAATTCTTCACTCCCACCCCATAATTAATCTTAGAAGAGCCGTAAGCTGCTAGCTATGGGTTTATCTATGTTTAATGAGAAAAGACTGTTGTGTGGATATTGGTAAACCTTCTTCTCTTGTTCTCCATGGAATGTGCATCAGTTGTGTGACACTTCACTTGTGAACTAATCAAGACAGCGTATACCCTAGACACTCCACACGACCACAAGGATCTGCAGTCTCTCACAGACCTGTGTGTGTCTCAAATTCAGGTTTCACTTTTACATTATTAGTCGGGCAATAATCTGCGGTCTGGCTTGTCGCGGATGCATGGACAGCTAAGCTGGTGTTATAGGTGTGTTCTTCATATAATTTTTCAAATCATAGATGAGACTTCAGAGCATTGACTTCTCCATGGATTTCAATGAGTGTGGTGGATTTGTTTTTGAGGAGAATTCTGTGCAAAGTGAGAATTCTGTGTGAAGTGAGAATTCTGTGCGAAGTGAATTCTGTGCGAAGTGAGAATTCTGTGTGAAGTGAGAATTCTGTTATAATGGAGGAGAATAAGGTGTTTTAAGGCAAGGGTTTTGTTTTTAAAAAGTTAAAAAATTAAAGTTTCTCTTGTCCAACAGCACCAGTAGTACACATTGATTTATTAATCATTGGTTATTGGATGTCAGACATTTGGTGATTCTAACACATAATCTTCAGAGGAAACCCGCCACATTTTTCCATTGGCAGTAAGGGATCTCTTATATGCATTCCCAAATGACAGGACAGCACATACCATGGCTTTTGTTATACCATTTCTGGGATTTGTGTTTATGAATACAAGTAAAACTGAATGACAAACTTGTAATATGTGATCAGTGCCGTATCTCTGCACAATTTTATCTATCAGTCACTGGTTTTAAAATGTGAAAACCTAACAAACAAAAATCAAGGACAATTAATTGAAGTACAGTCTTGAGTGATAGAGATTTAAAAAAAGAAAACTACGATAAAAAAATAATAATAATAAAATAAAGAACTATCACTCTCAGTATCTTAATATAAAAAAAAATCCAATTTCTCCCACGATTTCAATCTGTTTCAACCCTTTCTGTCAGTGTCCTCCAACTCTGTCTTCTGAGCTGTCCACACCATCGCCTACCTGTCTCAACTTCCTCCATCTCAGTCTCTGTGTATTTCCCTGCACCTACCTGACATCCTCATCCTCTGTTGCTAATAAAGCTGGTCTGACCCACAGCACTAACTAAAGACCGCCAGTAGTAGGGGTGCATAGTAGGTGGTTACAAGTGCCTCTTAACAATGCCAGAAGTAACTATTGAACACTCTCCGAAGTGGTCAGACAAAGCCCACAGCTAAAAGCTGATAGGAAATGGCAGGTGTATGGCACAGATAGCCACAAGAGACAAGCACCTACCGTGGTTGGAGATACAAGGACTGGGATGTGGAGGTGGACAGCAAAAGAAGTTGAAAGATAGGAGGAGTTGCCAGATCGGGAAGAAATGAGATGGAATTCAAAGGAGAGAAAGAAAAGGGGGCAGTGGGATAAAAAAAATAAAAATAATGAAGAACTCCTTCAAATGTGAGCAAGTAGAGAATAGTGTATGAAATTGGAATTCTGTGAGTGTAGAACATATGGGAACATTTTGTTAGTGTTACAATATACTTTATCAAGTGGGAATTTTGTTGAAGTGGAGAATTCCTTTTAGTTTTTGCAAAAAAAACCTTTCCAATAATATTGTTTGGATTACATGACCAACTCATAACAAGCATTCTGATAACCCTTTTCTTTAAACCTGTGAAACGAATACCTACCTTATTACCAGTCCCATAATGTTAAGTAAAATTCAGTTATTCATTTCTCACACATTTAGACATTGCCTCAGTCTGTTTAGTTATGTTTTCCAGTTTGACGGAATAAATGTTAACTCAGTCTGTTGTGCCTTTGTGTATTAGGTGGTTCTCATCTTATCAATAATAGTATTGTATATATATATTGCCATCAATAATATTATTGTTTTGTTCTTCAGTATAGTCTTAAATCTATATGCAAAAAGCCATCAATATTTATGACCATATTTTCAAAATAAATAATTTATGCATTATATACCACCAGGTAAATATACCACCAGGGGCCTAATTCACAAAGCTCTCGTAGGCTCTGCTAGACAACAAAGCATCCTCTTTGTAAGTCTTTTAGCATTGCACTGCGAGATCGCAAAGTTGCAAGAGTTTAGTGAATTAGACCCCAGGGCCCTGTTCCAAGAAAGAATTGTAGCTAAGGTTAATTGTAGTGATTTAAGGTGAGTTTTACAACTGGCACCGTAACCTTTACAGCTGTTCCAAGAAAGAATTGTAGCTAAGGTTAATTGTAGTGACTTAAGGTGAGTTTTACAACTGGCACCATAAACTTTACAGCTGTTCCATGAAAGAATTGTAGTTAAGGTTAATTGTAGTGACTTAAGGTGAGTTTTACAACTGGCACCGTAAACTTTACAGCTGTTCCACGAAAGAATTGTAGCTAAGGTTAACTGTAGTGACTTATGGTGAGTTTTACAATTGGCACCGTAAACTTTACAGCCATTCCAAGAAAGAATTGTAGCTAAGGTTAATTGTAGTAACTCACCGTGAATTTTACAACTGGCACCGTAAACTTTACAGCCGTTCCAAGAAAGAATTGTAGCTAAGGTTAATTGTAGTGATTTAAGGTGAGTTTTACAACTGGCACCATAAACTTTACAGCCATTCCAAGAAAGAATTGTAGCTACGGTTAATTGTAGTGACTCACAGTGAATTTTACAACTGGCACCGTAAACTTTACAGCCGTTCCAAGAAAGAATTGTAGCTAAGGTTAATTGTAGTGACTTATGGTGAGTTTTACAACTGGCACCGTAAACTTTACAGCCATTCCAAGAAAGAATTGTAGCTAAGGTTAATTGTAGTGACTCACAGTGAATTTTACAACTGGCACCGTAAACTTTACAGCCGTTCCAAGAAAGAATTGTAGCTAAGGTTAATTGTAGTGATTTAAGGTGAGTTTTACAACTGGCACCGTAAACTTTACAGCCATTCCAAGAAAGAATTGTAGCTAAGGTTAATTGTAGTGACTTATGGTGAGTTTTACAACTGGCACCGTAAACTTTACAGCCATTCCAAGAAAGAATTGTAGCTAAGGTTAATTGTAGTGATTTAAGGTGAGTTTTACAACTGGCACCGTAAACTTTACAGCCATTCCAAGAAAGAATTGTAGCTAAGGTTAATTGTAGTGATTTTAGGGCACCGTAAACTTTACAGCCATTTTACAACTGGCACCGTAAACTTTACAGCCATTCCAAGAAAGAATTGTAGCTAAGATTAATTGTAGTGACTTAAGGTGAGTTTTACAACTGGCACCGTAAACTTTACAGCCATTCCAAGAAAGAATTGTAGCTAAGGTTAATTGTAGTAACTCACAGTGAATTTTACAACTGGCACCGTAAACTTTACAGTCGTTCCAAGAAAGAATTGTAGCTAAGATTAATTGTAGTGACTTAAGGTGAGTTTTACAACTGGCACCGTAAACTTTACAGTCGTTCCAAGAAAGAATTGTAGCTAAGATTAATTGTAGTGACTTAAGGTGAGTTTTACAACTGGCACCGTAAACTTTACAGCCATTCCAAGAAAGAATTGTAGCTAAGGTTAATTGTAGTAACTCACAGTGAATTTTACAACTGGCACCGTAAACTTTACAGCCGTTCCAAGAAAGAATTGTAGCTAAGGTTAATTGTAGTGATTTAAGATGAGTTTTACAACTGGCACCATAAACTTTACAGCCATTCCAAGAAAGAATTGTAGCTACGGTTAATTGTAGTGACTCACAGTGAATTTTACAACTGGCACCGTAAACTTTACAGCCGTTCCAAGAAAGAATTGTAGCTAAGGTTAATTGTAGTGACTTATGGTGAGTTTTACAACTGGCACCGTAAACTTTACAGCCATTCCAAGAAAGAATTGTAGCTAAGGTTAATTGTAGTAACTCACAGTGAATTTTACAACTGGCACCGTAAACTTTACAGCCATTCCAAGAAAGAATTGTAGCTAAGGTTAATTGTAGTGATTTAAGGTGAGTTTTACAACTGGCACCGTAAACTTTACAGCCATTCCAAGAAAGAATTGTAGCTAAGGTTAATTGTAGTGACTTATGGTGAGTTTTACAACTGGCACCGTAAACTTTACAGCCATTCCAAGAAAGAATTGTAGCTAAGGTTAATTATAGTGACTCACAGTGAATTTTACAACTGGCACCGTAAACTTTACAGCCATTCCAAGAAAGAATTGTAGCTAAGGTTAATTGTAGTGATTTAAGGTGAGTTTTACAACTGGCACCGTAAACTTTACAGCCATTCCAAGAAAGAATTGTAGCTAAGGTTAATTGTAGTGACTCACAGTGAATTTTACAACTGGCACGGTAAACTTTACAGTCGTTCCAAGAAAGAATTGTAGCTAAGATTAATTGTAGTGACTTAAGGTGAGTTTTACAACTGGCACCGTAAACTTTACAGCTGTTCCACAAAGCAACCTTATGGTAGTCGTAAGTGCCCCTTTAATGATTAATATATTCTTTGCAAAGAAGTACGAATTAGTTAAATAATAAATTGGTTATTGACTTTTCGGATCATCTTGGATGTATTCATTGGTATCAGACATCCATGAAGTAACTTTGTCAGTTTGTATGCTAAGTGAAAATTGCCGAATGCATAAGACATGAGAGTTATCTCCTGTATTTTCGTGTGAAGGTTGTATGGCCTAGAATGTTTTTTATCAAATACTGAGTTTCATAAAATGGTATTTGGTATTTATTAAATCTATTTTAACACAATAAATTAGTATCTTTCTTAGAAAATTATCAAATCATCATCTAACTGCCATTTGACATCTACGTTAGTGGCTTACAACTGCCTCATACCTATTGTAAATTTTCACTGTAATTTACGACGATAGTAAGCTATGCCACGTCATGGAATGGGCTGACGATCGTAGACACAAATTAAGGTCGCAATGGTAGGTATTTACGGCGATAGTAAGCTATGCCGTGTCATGGAATGGGCTGACGATCGTAGACAAACATTAAGGTTGCGATGGTAGGTATTTACAGCGATAGTAGTGCTAAGATAGCTTTGTGGAACGGGGCCCAGGTGTATAGTTGGAGAAGTATTAAATGATATCTACATATTGCTGTTTTTCTCTTGTCACATTTAGGTATTACTTTTACAGCAGAGAAAGCAATGTCAACTTTTGTATTTAACTCGACATTTAAAATTTGTATTTATCTGTTATTTACAAGCTTTAAAAAATGTTGTTTATAATTTTTTCTATGGATATTCATCATAACACCTCATAAAAATATTATATTATTAATTTAAAAAATAAATTCATTAATGAATATAATGTAACTTTTTAAACAGAATTAGACAAATATTTGCCTACTTCAAGAAACTGTATGGTGCATATAAAAGATTCCTTGTTACTAATGGAAAAATGTAGTGGGTTTCATCTCTTCAACTGTGTCAAAATGACCATATGTTTGACATCCAAAAGCCAATGATTAATAAATCATTGTACTCTAGTGGTGTCGTTAAACAAAAAAGAAAAATCCTAACTTATGGACCAAAAATAATTCAAAATAAAGTATGAAGTTTTAGTGTTATAAAATAAAGTATGAAGTTTTAGTATTATAAAATAAAGTATGAAGTTTTAGTGTTATAAAATAAAGTATGAAGTTTTAGTGTTATAAAATAAAGTATGAAGTTTTAGTGTTATAAAATAAAGTATGAAGTTTTAGTGTTATAAAATAAAGTATGAAGTTTTAGTATTATAAAATAAAGTATGAAGTTTTAGTGTTATAAAATAAAGTATGAAGTTTTAGTGTTATAAAATAAAGTATGAAGTTTTAGTGTTGTTATAAGTATTATCTGTTATTTCTTTTACATTCATCGGGGTATGAACTAACCTGATGAACATAAAAGAATTAACAGACAATCCTTAACTGCAAACTATTTTTGGTTGTTACAAGTTTTTAAACCATTCAATTATACATTACTTGTTAACTTACTCTTGTCTAACATCAAGTCTGAAAACTGACAAGTAGTAGGCAGCTTTCTGATGGGGAGTTTCACAAGCAACGTTTGTTTTCCGTTTTACTATTTATTTATGTTTTTACTATTTATTTATGTTTTACACTATTCCCAATATACTGAGGATTCTTCATTTTCAAGAACTATTATATAAATCATAAACTTCAAATGCATTTGTATCAAGTCTTCCACACAGCTGTTAAAACATTTTACTTCTTTTTTCTAATAAAGTTTATAAACCACCAGAAACAAATTTGGTAGTGTCAGAGTTGGAGCCCTGATATCACTACCTGACAGTCATATTATAGGTTAGAACTTGTACATAATATATAAATTGAAACAAACCCCATATATATATGTATATAGTACATACAGTATTACACTATTAATAGTGAACATTCGTATATGAAAAATAAGGATTTGGGGGGTTTTACTACATTTTCAATTAGAAGTCTAATTCTGTTAAATGTATTACCACATGTTTAATTATAGAAGTCTAATTTAACTGCTTTTCACTTTGTAGCATCAGCTTCCAGGTTAAAATAGAAGAAGAAAAGATTGCTTATCACTGCATAAAATAAATTTCAGACCTTGAAATTATCAACTGTGGCAAACCTAATGTGTTTTTGATTATCCTGATACTTTACTTGTATTAGTTAAAACAAGAAAAAGGAGAATTTAAATTATTTACAAAGTCTTAACAGACTGAGTTGCTAAGACTGGCATCCTAATAATATTAATTTTGTTTTAATTGCATGAAGTGAGAGGTTAAGGATTTTGGACACAGGCAGTATTTCTTTGTTAAGCAAATCCATTTTAAACTCTTCATTCTAAAATGATGACTGGTACATTGTGTTGGTATAGGTTCAAAATGAATTTAAATTGCCATGTCATCTTATGAAATATATTAGATAAAATGAAGTCTCTGTCTAAAAACCACAATTAAACATCTCAAGTTAAAAAGCTCAACATTTCGTCAGCTAAATGCTGACATCCTCAGGAGCAAGCTAAACTTAAAACCAGGAGTTCGGCATTAAAAACAGTTCAAGTGAAAATGTCAAGTTTAAAGACTTAAAAAATCACAGGATAAGCTGACACGGGGAAAGTAACAAAAGAAGAGTCAATGACTGCTTGGGTCATACTCATTAAGTCTGTCAGGCCACATTGTGTTCAAGCGGTGCATCCAGAGTGATTCAGCAATGTTCAATTTAGTTTTATCAAGATTAGTAATCTTTTGTAACACAGTGCAATTATAATCATGTCCTGCTATATTGAAATGAGGGGCCACATGGGGTGCTTTAGATTGTTTATTATACAGAATTATACTCAGTAATCATAGGCACAACGCCTATGATTACTGAGTCGGGTACTGAATGGTTGGGTGGTTTGTCCTACATATTGCATTTTGCACTTAATACAAGTCGGACAGTAAATAACAAAAGCTGTACTACAGTCAACACTGTCTTTTATCTGGAACACTTTATTGTTTTTGCTGGCAATATTTTGGGTGGGTGTAATTTTTTCACAAGTTTTACACCTGGACCTGTGACACGGGCGACAACTCCAGGCAGTTTTATCTGATGTCGGGAGTTTAAGTTTGTTAGCCCTCAGAATGTTGCCAATGGTAGCATTTTGTTTTTCAGCAATTACCAGTTTGGTCTCCTCTAGCACTTGACACATTTTGTTACTTGTGGTAAGGATGTTGGTGTCTGCAGCCAGTTTACGGAGTTGGGGCTGGCGTGGGTCGAATGTAGTAACCCAGGGAATTAAATATATTAAAAAGACTGAGTCTTTAGAATTGTTACTAACATAGACAATGTTCTGTCACTATGCGTACATGTAGACTAATTCTACCAAATACAGGCTTATTTTGTTTTATTCCATGCTTACATCTACTTGGGGTTCATGCACGGCCACTGTGGGTCCAGCTTCTAACATTGCCACTGACTGGATCCCAGGTGGACCACCAGATTTATGTTATACTTATTATTATTTTTATTTTGTTGGTGCTTCTAACAATTGATGGTTCAAAGGGGGTTAGTAGACAGTGAGAGAGAGGTTTACATAGTAGCCTTACACCTACCCACCGAGTTGTTAAACTCGCTCTGGGTGGGAGCCGGTACTGGGAGTCGAACCTAGTGCATACCAGCCATTACCACTACATCACTGAGGTTGGTACTACCAACTATACAGGTAATAAGAAATCTCTTCAAGTGACCATATTAAAAAAACAAAACAAAACAAAACAAAACAAAAACAAATCCAACAAGCACCGTCCTTGGTGGTGTCATGGTGAAGCCATCGGATATAAGGCTGGTAGGTACAGGGTTCGCAGCCCGGTACCGGCGCCCACCCAGAGTTAATTTTAATGACTCAATGGGTAGGTGTAAGACCACTACACTGACTTCTCTCTCGCAAATGACTAACCCACTGTCCTGGACAGACAGCCCAGATAGCTGAGGTATGTGTCCAGGACAGTGTGCTTGAAACTTAGTTGGTTATGAGCATGAAAATAAGTTAAAATGATTGAATGAACAAATCCAATAAACAAACAAACTACAAAACCAAAAACCACACATGCCACAGAGTTTATTGATTAAATATGTGTTAATTAGTTTCATCTTTGATTTCAATTGATGTTTATATGTGTGACTGAAGAGTTGTTGGTGTAAATTGCGCAGGTAAATGTGACATGAAAGTCAATTATTATGTACATTGTACAGGTGTAAATGAATGCTGTTGTCAATCAAAGTAAAGGCGGTATAACAGTATAAAGTAGAAGCGTAGCAAAGTTAAGTGTAACGTGTTGAGAATGTTATATTAAATTAGATTAATTTACTGCTTTGAATTATGCCTTTTTTGTCGAACCCAACTCTGTGTGTTAGATGTATTGATTGATTTGTTACAATTAAGAAAAACAAATTGTCAAGTATTTTGGGCAAAGTAATTGGCAAGCCAATTCAAGTGCATGTTTGGGCTCGGTGATGTTGTGACATCAGGCTTAAGGCTGGTAGGTTCTGCATTCGCAACTCGGTACCAGCATCGATCCCACCCAAAGTAAGTTTAACGACTCGGTGGGTAGGTGTACGGTCACTACACTGACATTTCTCTCACTAACAACTACGGGGTAACCACTAATTCTCTGTCCTGGGCAGACAGTCCAGATAGCTGATGTGTGTGTCCAGAATAGCATGCTTGAACCGTAATTGGATATAAGCATGAAAATAAGTTGAAATGAATGAAGTTGCATGTGCAGGGATTATAAGGGGGGGGGGGGTCTGGACCATTTCAAACAAAGTTTATAGGGGGTACAAGTCATGCTCTTCCTGGAAATATATTGAGAAAAAAAAAGAGAAGAAAATCAGCTTGATCCAGTGTGCCGGGATTCGACCCCCAAAACCTCTTTGCTGCACACCCACCTGAAGTTGTTAAAATGATACACCTTTATTGACCATTGTGATTGGGATTTAACTCCGTTAGTAGTCCACTCATCTGAGATGCTTGGGTCATGGGATCGAACCTCTCCAGTTGACACACACTCTGTTTTTGGGATGTTTTTTCCCCATCCCAACCAGTACATCATGACTGGTATATAACTAGATAGACAATATCTAGTATACATCTTCAGTGATAGAAATAGGCAATACATTTTACTAGTCCACCAGACAAATACATCTACAAATGTATTTGTCTGCCAATAGTTTCACTTGTCCAAATAAATGGATTGTTTTATTCAAGTACCAGGATGATGTTTTTGATTGCTCAAAATGAAACTGCACTGAAATTTTTTACTTGTCCACTGGAGGCACATTTTGCTTGTCAAAATAGATTTTTACTTGTCGAGTAAACGGACAAATGCTTATTTCGAACACTGATGTTTTAGTTTTACACTGAACAAAGTGGGCTTTGTTGCCAAGTACAGGGACTATATTCTTTTAAAATGTTTTGTGTGTATAGTCAAAATTGCTAATGATTTCAAATTTGATGAGAAACTACTATTTAACATTTTAGAATTGTGATGTAACCTGTGAATTTTGTGTTACAACTCCCAATGTAATATTGAACAAAATGCAACTTGACAAGTAGGTAGGTACTGGGTTCATATCCAGGTACTGGCTCTCATCCACAGTGGGTTTTAACAGCTTAATCATGGGTGAATGTACTTCTCTCTCATTAACCACTATCCCACTCTCCTGGACGGACAGTCCAGATAGCTGAGGTGTGTGTCCAGGACAGCGCGTTTGAACATTAAGTTTGATAGAAGCAAGAAAAAAAATTAAGTAACTTGTGGCCTGGGCTATTGTACCAGAATCCCAATGGTGCAGTGGTTAAGTAATTGGACTTACGGTTTGTAGGTACTAATTTTGCATCCCAGTACTGGCTCCCACCCAGAGTGAGTTTAACAACTCAAATTTAAGGCCACTATATGGCAGTACTAGTGGGAATTTCCCGATTATCTCAGTTGGTAGAGCACTGGACTCTTGTACTGAGAGTCTGTGGTTCGAATCCCCTCAGTGGAGGTTGATTTTTCTGTTATATATACACTGATTTCTCGCTCACTAACAACTAACCACTAAACCAGTATTTTGCACAGACAGCCCAGATTGCTGGTGTGTGTACCCAGGATAGCATGCTTGAACCTTAAGAGGATATAAGCATAAAAAGAAATTAAAAAAACAACAACAAACGTCAAAGTTCAACGTGCAATATGCAAACAAGCTTGTTATTAGTTTGTATATAATATTATCAACATACATGTACAGATTTCATACATGTACAGATTTCATACATGTACAGATTTTGACAAGCATACATTTAGGTGTTTTGGTGTGTCAAACATTTTCCCTCAACACTGTAACACATTGTCAATCATAGGGCTGCAGGTGTTTGAACACACCTGTATGTCACCTGCAGCACCTTCATCACAGTGTTTTGTGAGCACTGTCTATAGAAAAACACTTTTCACCTACACAGCAAGGGGTATGATTGTGTACATGTGTCATCAGCTTGGCTAAAATGACCCTTTATGAAGTAGTCACAAAGCAAGGATTAACTTCAGTGGAGGGGAGTACACTATGTTTAGTGATAAGAACATATCTCACAGGTGTGCATGTAGCTGACTTAAAGTTGCTGTGTAATCAATGATGAGTGGTGACTGACCTTGGTGACGAACTGGGAGAGAATAGGGCAACATATCCGCCCAGTTCTCCCCCCCCACCCCCCCCCAACCCCCTCCCACCCCCTTCCTCATCAATGTAAAGATAATTTTTTTGATGGGGCTTATATATGGAATGAATGAGGGGAGGGGGGACCAGGCAGATATTTTGCCCCTCCCTCTCTCTCCCTCTCCCCCTCCCTTCCCTTCCCTCTCCTCTCCTGACCTTTCTCCCCACCCCCCCCCCCTCTCCCAGCTCTACCCCCCTCTCTCACTCTCCCTCCCTCCCTCCCTATCTCTCTCTCTCTCTTCTCTCTCTCTCTCCTCTACTCTCGTCCTCTCTCCCCTCTCTCTCGTCTCTCTCTCTCTCCCTCTCTCTCTCTCTCTCTCTCCTCTCTCTCCTCTCTCTCTCTCTCTCTCTCTCCCTTCCCTCCCTCCCTTCCCTCCCTCCCTCTCTCTCCTCTCTCTCCTCTCTCTCTCTCTCTCTCTCTCTCTCTCTCTCTCTCTCTCTCTCTCTCTCTCTCTCCTCTCTCTCTCCTCTCTCCTCCCTCCCTCCCTCTCTCTCTCCCATCTCTCTCTCTCTCTCCCTCCCTCCCTCCCTCCCTCCCTCCCTCTCTCTCTCTCTCTCTCTCCTCTCTCTCTCTCTCTCTCTCTCTCTCTCTCTCTCTCTCTCTCTCTCTCTCTCTCTCTCTCTCTCTCCCTCTCTCCCTCTCCCTCTCCCTGTCCCTGTCTCTGTCTCTGTCTCTGTCTCTGTCTCGGTCTCGGTCTCGGTGTATGTCTATCGCAGAAAGATTTCTGCTTGTTACCCCTCCATTATATTCATACATGTATAAAGAGGGAACCTCACCCTAACCTAAAAAGTAACTCTAACCCAAAAACTAGCTCTAACCCTAAATCTAACTCTAATCCTAAATCTAACTCTAATCCTAAAACAAGGCCTAATCCTAACATGTCAGATATTTTACCTTTTTCTCTCTCTCACACCCCACAGATAACTAATAAACACACCAAAAACAGTACCCTAATATTGTACAGATCAAACATCTCTGTACATTTAAATATAGTGAAGTTGGCTTTTGTGATATTTTGAGAAGACTAAGTTACATTTTAAAATTTTAATTTTTATTTGTTTACTTCTGTAATCCCCAACCATGCACCCATATACACAATTGTTTCTTGACAGCATGTTAAATGGTATCAATTATGAAAACATATTAAGAGTGTATTTTAGTAATACATGTCCTTGTATAACTGTTTTTTCTGTCAGTATCCATTTATATTGTACTGGTATTGTAAAATGTACTCAAGATTTAGTGTGTTTTTTTACAATGATATTTTCAGTTTTTCTAACCACATTGCATGGATGATAAATATGGGATGGATGGGAACTCTATTTACGTGCCCATATCCACAGAGGTTCAGGCACGCCCAACTCAGATTTAGCCTCTGACTTCACCAGTGACCAATTCTGGGGCAGGAGGTGATAGATATGAAATCCAATACCCCAATGTTCTCACAGTTTATATAACTGACATGCTTGTTAATTAATTGCAGGTGAATTCATGCTCTGAAAGCTGTTGGATTGACAAAACATCAACAACAATAAGAAGCTGCGACCTGTGTGACACCAGCTCAATCTGTTAATCATGACTGACAGCTTGTTCTTCACACATTTCAAATACCATTAACACAGAAACAGAAAAAGAAAGAAAGAAAGAACAACAACAACAAAAGAAATCTTCCAATCAAGGGCTGACAACTCCTGAGGCGCACCACTCAACTACAACCACCAAGCTCTGGCATGGCCTTCCACACTGGGCCACCAGCCTACTTAATAGCCGTGTTTGCCGGTGTTCCGGCTGTCATTCTCTTCTTGGCCCTGCTCGCGCTGTTCATTCTGTGTTCCAAGCGCTACCGCCTCAACTGGTATGAGCGCACTCTGCTGGAGGAGGACACAGCAGATCAGACCGGTCCACTCCTCTCCAAAGGGCCCAGGGCCAGTCTGTTTCAAAAGGGTGGATTGTTTGGGGGGTGTAAGGGTGGCTTGATGTCTGGTGGAGGTGGAAACAGAGGTGGTCGGGGTGCGAGGACGGGCAGCGTCAAGTCCGAATGGCTTTTCAGTGTGCGCAAGATGGGATCCTCGCCCAGCTCCCCGACGTCAGACGCCAGCGAGAAGTTCTGGGTGCCGCCCCACGTAATAGAGAGGAAGAGAGCACAGAGTCTGGTGCCGTCTCTGTCCAGGAACGACAGCGATGAAGGTAGGACTCAAATTATAAAAGTTTCACAGTTGGTGTAAACTTCTGTTTTTTTAAAGAAAGTTTTTAGCAGTTTCAAGTTGTTGAAAGTAAAGGTAAGTCTGATAAATATTTGTTTTATTAATTTATTTGTATTTAATCAATATTAATATGTTGAGAAAATGGTTACCATTTCAAGTTGTTGCAGATAAGGGGTGGGGGTATTTAATCAATATTACTATGCTTTGATAACATATACTATTTTTTTTAATATAAAAAAACACCTTTTTTTATTACACTGTATGTCCCTTATCTTTATTTTGTTTTGTTTGTCAAAAGTCATGGTATGTGCTGTCCTGTCTGTGGGAAACTACATATTACTTGTATATCCCTTCCTCTGAAAACAATGTCACTTTAACATATTTTATTGCATATAATATATATATACAAAAGGATTGGGAACAAGTTCTCCAACTTAGATATCACTTTATTATTAAATGTTTGACATCCAATAACCAAGTGGGCAGGATTTAACTCAGTCAGTTGAGTGCTCACTTAAAGTGCTTGTGTCACAGGATCAACCCACCTCAGTGGACTCATTCGTCTGATTGTTGTTTTTGATCTCATTCCAACCAGTGCACGACAACTGGACAAAGGTCGTGGTATGTGATTTCCTGTCTGTGGGAGAGTCCATATATTAGGAAATATGTAGCAGGGTTTCCTCTGATGACTATGAATCAGAATGACCAAATGTTTGACATCCAATAGCCGATGATTAATTAATCAATGTGCTCCGGTGGTGTTGTTAAACAAAAGAAAAAGACAATAACCAATGATTAATTAACCAGTTTGCTCTTATAGTAAGCAAAACAAACTGTACTGCACCCACCCCTACTGCCAAAAACCTTTTATAAAATATTTATTTTGTTATTAATACATGTGTGTGTATGATATTTAATCATATACTTGTATACAGGGTAATTTGTCTATTTGATTATCTCTACATATGTTAAAGAGACTGACAACTTGTTAAGTTTATCAAATATGAGTTGTGTTTCTAATAATTATAAAGTTGACCTAGCTATACATTTTGTTTGAGCTTTATAATGAATATTAATCTAGTATGTTGAAATGACAGTTTTAATAATTCCCTTAAATATTAATTTTCTTATTAGCATGCTTTAATTTGTACATGTAAAAAAATAAAATAATAATAATTGTACATGGATATGGGGATTTGTCAAATATTTGTTATATTATTATTATATTAACTTATCAGTGGTTATGAATTCTTTGATCTATTTAATATTCCATGGATGTGCCTAGTGGTTGTGAATTCTTTGATCTATTTAATATTCCATGGCTGTGCCTAGTGGTTGTGAATTCTTTGATTAACTTAATATTCCATGGCTGTGCCTAGCGGTTGTGAATTCTTTGATCTATTTAATATTCCATGGCTGTGCCTAGTGGTTATGAATTCTTATCTATTTAATATTCCATGGCTGTGCCTATAGTGGTTGTGATTTCTTTGATCTATTTAATATTCCATGGCTGTGCCTAGTGGTTGTGAATTCTTTGATCTATTTAATATTTGATGGCCATGCCTAGTGGTGAATTCTTTGATCTACATGTATTAAATATTTGATGGTCATGCCTAGTGGTTGTGAATTCTTTGATCTATTTAATATTTGATGGTCATGCCTAGCGGTTGTGAATTCTTTGATCTATTTAATATTTGATGGCTGTGCCTAGTGGTTTTGAATTCTTTGATCTATTTAATATTCCATGGTTGTGCCTATTGGTTGTGAATTCTTTGATCTGTTTAATATTTGATGGTCGTGCCTAGTGATTGTGAATTCTTTGATCTATTTAATATTTGATGGTCGTGCCTAGTGGTTGTGAATTTTTTTATCTATTTAATATTTGATGGCTGTGCCTAGTGGTTATGAATTCTTTGATCTATTTAATATTTGATGGCTGTGCCTAGTAGTTGTGAATTCTTTGTCTATTTAATATTCCATGGATGTGCCTAGTGGTTGTGAATTCTTTGATCTATTTAATATTTGATGGCTGTGCCTATAGTGGTTGTGAATTCTTTGATCTATTTAATATTTGATGGTCACGCCTAGTGGTTGTGAATTCTTTAATCTATTTAATATTTGATGGTCGTGCCTAGTGGTTGTGAATTCTTTGATCTATTTAATATTCCATGGCTGTGCCTAGTGATTGTGCAACGGAGGCAGTAACCTCAGAAAATAAAAATAAAAATTTTTTATTTGAAAAGTTCCTGGGTTCTGATTCTGTTTTCAGTGCCCCCAAAGAGCAAGCCTAAACTTTAATATGATCAAACATGGAACCAAAATAGACTGATGTTACACAAATTTATCCATGCCGATTTCATCATTAATCAAGACCCCTGTCCTAAAAGTTAAAGTTTTTTTAATGACACTATTAGTAAATACTGATTAATTAATCATCAGCTGTTGGTTGTTAAACATTTGATACATCTGACATGCAGTCTTAATTCAGAGGAAATTTGCTACATTTTTCCGTTAGCAGCAAGGGATCTTTTACATGCACTCCCCACCTGCATGTAAATATACTTTTGATATACATGTGGCACTGACTGGGACGGGAAAAAGACAATATTTGGGAAAATTAGTACATAGGGGATTCAATCCTATGACATATGGTAAACACCTTATTTTCTTTAATGACTACACTAGAGCACATTGATTTATTAATGTCAAACATTTGGTAACTATAACATGTAGTCTTAGAGAGGAAACCCACTACATTTTTTTTCCATTAGTAGCAAGGGATATTTTATATGCACTTTCCCACAGACAGGACAGCCCATACCACAGCCTTTGGTATACTAGTCATGGGACACTGGTTCATATTAATAACAAAACAAATACATGTATTTATATAACTCTACCTGTAAATATCATCTCATCATATTAATACTGCTTATTAAATTAAGAATTTTTCAAAATAGAATTATATTAGTATAACCACAGATACAGTCATCAGAGTATGACAAATATTTTGAAAAGTCACTAGCCACAGGGCTAGTGGGTTTGTGAAAACGACTAGCCCACCAAGATAAAGCACTAGCCCAAATTCCTGATCAATTATAACTGGATTTTTATATAATTTTTGTAACATTACACATTTATGAGTATAACAGTAAAATAAAACAAACACTTAAATCATGTTGTAACTAAGTTTTTGGTCATGTTGTACATTTGTTTTTTTGTCAAGTGTGATCCATCGTCATTGTTCCGTTTTCGCTTTTGCTCTCCCCCCGGGGACAAAATAATTGAGAAAACTCATGGTTGCTATCTAAAACCACTATCAAAATAATTAAATTTAAATGAGGGTATGACAGTGTGATACACAGTAATAGATGGTTCAGTGTATTTGGTAGGCATGGGCGTACGACCCGGGCAAAACAGTGGGGGAAATGGTTGCTATTCGGGCAAATCAACCCCTACAGTTAGGGCCCTACTATTTATATCGCCAGGAACGGTGATGTCAATTGCTCAAATACAGGGCATTATCCTGTGTCAGACCGATATCAAAAGAATATAACGGCGACATCTAATCAGTTGTTAATTGATGAACAAAAAAGGTATCATCTTGTATCGGCAGCTGTGACGCATTATCCAGACTGCTACACGTTAATAGGCCAAGCAGAGTCATTGCATGTGCGGTTACCATTAAAGTAAATTGTTGTCAGCGAAGTGTTAAATTAGAAAACAATAGGTAAATAAAACAAACACTGAAATTCAAAGCATGACTGGGGTTTACTTGATTGAGATTAACCTGTCGTCGTGATTGGTGATTTCCAAGTTCTTAGCCTAAAACATATGTGCGAGATTAACTACCACGTGACATGTCCAACCAATCAAAACACGCATGTCATTAGACTTATTTCCTGTGCCAGAAACTTGAAAGGGAAAAGTAAACAATGCATGCTGTAACTGGCGATGTAGAGATAGCATGTTACTGCAGTTTGCAGACCTAGTTCAAGTGGGTTATTATTATATACTGATTGCATTGTTGATATTATTCGATGACAAACGTCACATTTCATTTCAACTTATTTTCGTGCTTATATCCAATTAAGGTTCAAGCACGCTGTCCTTGGCACACACCTCAGCTATCTGGGCTGTCTGTCCAGGACAGTAGGTTAATTGTTAGTTGGTTAGTAGTTAGTGAGAGAGAAGAGGGTGTAGTGGCCTTACACCTACCCATTGAGCCCTTAAAAACTCGCTCTGGGTTGGAGCTAGTTCACCAAGGTAAACATCTACGTCCGTTTTTTAACATTTTGACATTTATTGGACCCGATGTTTACAACTTGAACAGCAAAAACAAGCGTGCAGTTTCCGCCCAGATTTCAGGCGGAATCGATACAACCATGGAATTAATTATTTCATGGCGAAATATGAGATGTACCAATAATTATAAACACTTACTGTATAAAGAAAACTTCCAGAGTCACGTTTTACGCATAAATAGACAGTTTGTCCAAATAGTAATCCTGCATTAATCCAATTTTCAGTTACGAACAAAATCTCGAATATTCCCGCCGGCCATTGTGAGCATATTTAAAATGTGATTGAAAACTGTTGGTGGAATCGGATTATTTTTATTATATTTTCGTCTCGGGTTCACGAGTTTATTCCACGATATTTAATGGAATATCACGTTTTATAATAATAAATAAATAAACTTAATTAATGAATAATATTGTTTAAAAATCAATTAATTGATAATAAATTAATAATAACAATTAAATTTAACTGAATAAAACTCCTAAAATAACTAATGACCAGTAATTATAGCTAAAAAAAAGAAATGAAATTAAAACAAAAAAGAAGAGAGAAAAAAAGAAAAAAATCTTTGAAACACATGTAAGCAATGGCCTGTAATGATAATATTTAAAAACAATTACTAAAGGAAATAATAATTTTGGAAAAAGTAAATAAATGAAGGCCTTAAAATAAGTATGACCTGTACTAACAATCATTATTTTTTTAATAATAATAAAAAAGAATAATACACCCCAAAACTTTAATGTGATAATATTATTAACAATGCATATAATGCAACCCACACAAAGCACATATGTAGAAACAAAAATAACAAAATAAATAAATTTAATAATCAATTCCCTTCAGTTGCGCAATATTTCTTTTTACTGGGTGTACGTAAAATGCTTGATACGAATAATTCTCGTTCCGCAAAATTTTCATACCACATTTTCGATGTGCCAGGATAAAAATAGCTTTCAAATGTTTAAATGTGTCATCTTCAAACATCTAATCCTGGAAAGGTTACCAAAGGTATTGTACTTAATATTTTTGTCTAAAATTTATTAAAATATGTTGTTGTACGTGTTGAGGCTCTTAAATAAAGCACATATGCCTGATTTTATTAAATCGTGATTGCAGATGGAAAATTCGATCCAATGGATAAACGTTACGGCACAGCAATAAACATCACAATAATAAATATCGTGCCGGAGACGTTTATCTTGATGAACTAGGTTGGAGCCGGTACCGGGCTGCGAACCTGTACCTACCAGCCTGTAGTCCGATGGCTTAACCACTACGCCACCGAGGCCGGTGACAAACGTCACAATCAAATTTATTAAACGAAATTTCAGCCGAGAGATAAAGAAAATAAACCCCAAAACACCCACGATTGAGCGATAAGGAGTGGGGTGGAAAACATTAGCCCAGCGGGCAAGTGGTTTTGCGTTTCTCACTAGCCCGAACTTAAAAACCATTAGCCACGGCATGGGACCCTGGTTCACACTGGTTCTATCCGGACTGACTTAGATTTTACTCCACCACCTGCCGTAATAGACCAGTTTTGGTTTTATGTCTACATTGATTTCTCTGACCTTTAAATATTGAATTATTCATTGGAAATCAGTATATAAAGGGTGTTTTTCTATTTTTGTTTCATGCTTGATCAGTATTCTGTAAAATCTAAATTTAATTCTGCTATTGAACAGCAATGGATTAGCACTAAATAATAAATGACAGTGTGGGTGGGTTTTTGAGTGGGTTTTATTAAAAAAAAAATGAATCTGTCACTCAATCAGTTTTTTAAACAAATCTACTAGACCATTGTGATAAATATGTTTTGAAAGCTAGAGGTAGTAACAGCAAAGCAGTGACAGTGAACAGATGAAGAGGGTCAGGGTAATCTTTGATCCTACACATACATACACTGATAGGGCGCGATCTAGCTCAGTCAGTACAATGCTCACCTGAAGTCCTTTGGTCATAGGATCAAACCCACTTGGTGGACCAATTCTCTGATTAGATGGGGGGGGGGGGGGTTTCATGGTATATATCAAAAACCATTGTATGTGCTATCCTGTCATGGAAAAGTGCATATAACGATCCCTCAATTGCTGCTAATGGAAAAGTGTAATTAATTTCTTCTAAGACTGTATACATCAGAATGATCAAATGTTAAATGTTTGACATCTAATAGCCAATGATTATAAAATCAATTTTCTCTAGAGGTGTCGTTAAAAAAAAATTGTATTGTCCTAGGGAGTGACAGTTTTATAGGATGAAACCCTTAAGTTGACAGTGATCTTTCATGGGATCATGCAATCATAACTTTGTAAAAACAACCTTTAGACTCTTAATTGTGCAGAGATGCAACTTGAGGATGTTAATGGTTTTCAACACTGAAAACATTAATATGCATATTGAAGCATATGAATATTTGATACTGTTAAGTTACATCAAAACATTGTTTGTAAAGGATTAATTATTTCAGAAGTGAATTCAGAAAGCTCAAAGTTGTATTATTACATGATGTTTAATTATAATTTGTCGTACAATTCTAGCAAGCAGCTTAGTCACACACGCAAAAAGAGATTGCTTTACAATTGTGAATGTGTTATTGCAACAATCCCATATGGAGATTCGTGTCGAGTCAAATACGTTTGGTTTCACATTGTCCACCTATTGATTGCGCGAGGAAGAAAATCTGATTAACGTAGTCTATGCTCTCCTTTGAGAGGTTTCATAGAGCTGTGGTCTACAGCTGCGGCATGGCTGGTCACCAATAAATTGTTTTCTGGTTATGTCAGAGGAATGAATCTTTTATTGACCACTAGTTCCAGCCAGTGCACCACGACTGGTATATCAAAGACTATGGTATGAGCTATCCTGTCTGTGGGATGGTGCATATAAAAGGTCCCTTGCTGCTAATTGAAAAGAGTAGACCATGAAGTGGTGACAGCGGATTTCCTCTCTCAATATCTGTCTTGTATTTAACCATATATCTGATGCCAGATAACCGTAAATAAAATGTGTTGAGTGCGTCGTTAAATAAACCATTTCCTTCCTTTTATTGACCATGCCTATAATAACTTTACACTTTCATATCTGGCCTCAGTGGTTATTGGGTGTGGAGGGTGGGGGTGGGGGGTGGGGGTGGGGAGGATCTACATGTAGCTCAGGTTGTAGAGCTCATGCTTGAGGTGCTTTGGAGGACTTATATTGTCCAATTGCTTTTTTCCCATCCCAACCTGTGTGACACAACTTGTATATCCATGAAGGTCATTTGTATGTGTTATCCTGTCTATGAGGACACTCATAAAAATATCCCTTTCATGCTGCTAATGTAAAAATATAGTGGGTTTAATTCCTCTGAAGATGACATGTCAGATTTTCCAAATGTTTGACAATATGCTCTATAGTACACATGTATATAGTTGTGTTGAGAAACAAAACAAACATTAACAGTGGCTATATAAGGCTGATAGCTTATGGGTCACATACTAGTAGGATTCTGGAATTATATTAACGTGCCCCTATCCACAGAGGTTCAGGCACGCCCACTACGGATTTGGCCTCTGACTTCGCCAGTGACCAACTCCGGAGCAGGGGGGGGGGGAGGTAAGTTTGAAGTGGGCAGATTTTGGAAAAAAGCCATTTAGTGAAGTCAACGCGAGCGCGGACCGAATAGCAGACACTTCGCAAACTTGAAGTAACACCGAGTGGGAGCCGTGTTCTGATTGGCTGAATTTCAATTCCTCGGTGAAGCCTGTAATTTACCTAAGTCTACGGAGAGTAACTGCGCCTAACATCATGTCCGGACTAAGAGTTTAAACCCAAAAGTAAGTTTGACTGCTCGGCCGAAACGGTTTTAAGGTGATTTGAGCAATTGAACGGGCGCCAAAGTAAAATGCGTTGGACTATTTATAAAAAAAATAAACATAAGAATTTTGAGACTCGGTCGAAAATTTTTAAAGTCCAACTAGCCCAAAAAGGAGGTTGTTACCTGTCCTAGCAAAGGTTGGCATCTAGGGTGAGCCGATGAAGTTGGAGGAGTCAATATCCGTGAAGAATTGCCGGTATGGGCTGACTGCTAATTGCCTGACCAATGGACGGTAGTTGGCCCCCGATATCGTCTTCACGATGCGATGTATTGTCGGGTTGTCCATTTCTTTCAGCAGCATTCCCTGGTGGTATATTCCGGCTTGGCGTATGGTCAGTATACACACCTCCTCTTTATCACTCAGAAGGGATCTGCTGATGGCGAACTCTCCTTCCGGGCTCCTTGGAAGCTTGACCCAGGTTTTTGATCTAGGGGACATGTATAGTTTGGTGACGTCCTCTATGTTCATCCGGATGAGGTTGGCATACCGCTGTTGTAGTTTACCCGCCTGCAGAGTCCACTGTTGGGTTTGTGGCTCGTGGGGTTTCGGCGGTTGAAACGGTTGGCTTGGCTTGTCTGGTTGGCCACTCGGGGGAGTGGTTGCCTTCCGTTTCACAATAGCCAATTTTTGGGCCTGCGCCTCAACGGGTGCCGCCTGTATAATCGGCGGCACAACCGGAGGAGCTGAAGTCATGGCCTGTGGAGTTGATCCAACTGGTTCCATCGTAGAAGACGGGATGTCCGGGGCTGGTGCCTCTTCTAGTCCAGTCTTCTTACGGGGGGCGGCGATGGGTGGCGAAGCAGAAGGAGCCGCTGCCGGCGGTTTAGCCGCCGGTTTTGTCTCCCCCTGAGCCTTCCCTGGCGCACGTCTCCTCTTCCTCCACCTTCCTTTCTTCGGTGGTACCGGGTCTCCGTACACCAAGGTCACGGTTGCCCGTGACCCGGTGTACGTAATCCGGTACTCTAGCAAAGCTCCATAAGAGACCATCAGTCCCCCCAGGTGGGGGGGTAACTCAAGAGAGCATGGACACACGTCTTGTCTCATCGTGATCTATTTGCAACCCGCAAGAATCGAATGATACTAGTAGGTACACGCCCCCAAACACACACACCTTCTGTTGTCCTGGACCCAGTCACTGGAAAAGTCAGAGATTGTGCCTGGGAGAGACGTGCTTGAACCTTAATTAGATGTAGGCACATTAATATGTTATCCAATCCAGTAGGTACTGGCCCCATTCATTTAGGAATTTCTTAACACTAACACTGACAGCATGCTACTGTTTTAGAAAAGAAAAAAAAATTAAGTTTTTTCTTCTTGATAAATTCACATTTATGACTGACGATCTTGGCCAATATTCATTTTATGATAGTATAAAATGATCTCTCGCGTGAGTCTATATACGACACTCTGTGGCACAGAGATTGTATGGGATCTGTATACCAGTAAACTTATAGTTTCACTCTTGAGAATATATTCATTATATAACCATTCAGAGTAAATCATGCAGATTATTTTTCTTCCTGTGGCATGCCATTCTTCAACATCATTTAGACGTAGTCATTAATTCAAGTCACGTACATATAGAATAGCAACTTAATGATGTAGGTTATTGCCTTTATCTGGTGAAGGTAAGCATGGGGTACTGTGAGGTTATCAGTTTTATCCTGTGAAGGTAAGCATGGGGAACTGCCTGAGCTTTGGGGATCAGAATTGTCAATTTGTCGTGATCAGGATAACACTGATAAATAACCTGAATCAGTAACCTGTTTTTGTTTTATCGATAAAAAGAGTGGGGAAATGATTTTTATTTCTTACTTTCAAAATGCTCAACCTATGTTTATACAGTGAATTCTGTCAAAATTGGCTAAGTTTAGTCTCAAATTTTTTCAGTTCTGAAATGCTACCCTCTTAAACAACAGATCCTGTCTAAATCAGATAAATGAGGTCCCCAGAATGATCCGGTTCAGACAGGTTTCACTGAGTAAACAAGTAAACGTACAAAATTTGTGACTTTTAATATTTGTCAGGTCCAAAAATATGTTTTAAAGTTAGAATTCCTAAATAAATATATAGTTTATTATATGTACCACAAAACAAAACTTTATTTCAATTGAAATTAATGAAGAATATGCAACTGAATATCTAGTGAATGCAAACAAGTAAACGTTTGTGACAAGCGATATCCTACTAGCAGTGGTTTACGACATTGCTTTAAATGGTCACTATATAATCAGTCCATACAAACAGTTGTTGCAGGATAAATTGAAGATAATAAATGAGTTACCAGTTATTATTAAATGTATGTCCCTAGTGAATCATTTTCACTTGTCACAAGCTTTAGTAAGTGACAAATGAAACTTATTTCATAGGGGACATAACTTTGATAGCAACTGGTACTGTTATTCTATTTATTACCTCAGCTATTTTTTTTTCTCCTATTTTTTGTTTTTGTTTTTGTTTATGTTGATACATGTATAAAAATGGTGTAAACCACTCTGCTCCATTGCTGGTTGACAATTAAAGGCTGTGGTATGCATGTACTATCTTGTCTGTGGGATGGTGCATATTATAAAAGATCCCACTGCTAATTGAAAAGAGTAGCCCATCGCTTAGTGGCAGTAGTTTGTTTTTCACAATATCTGTGTGGTTCTTAACCATTTGCCCATTGCAGTATAACTGTAATGTGCTGAGATTTTCTTTAAATAAAAGATATGGCAGCTTTAAGAGACTGAGTGCTGTGTAATATTATTGATGTTCCATTATCTGGGGTAGAAGTAATTTGCTACATTCCTTTGATGAATAACTGGCTACATGTTGACATATTTGCTTTACAGCACATCAGTCAGTTCACATAATGATGCAGGCAACCATGACATTTCAGAATCAGATTATTTCAATTCTCTGTCAGGTATTTGTGCGTTATAGATTACAGTAAATAAAGGTTATCAGCACACTTTCCTGGACCCATACATGCAGGACCAGGGTTAATGTATGGCACACAATTAGTTGTCAGCTAGGGGTGTCGATTTTCATATTTCTATTATAGTTACCACATGTAACTTTATAATATGTCATGAATGAAAGAAAGAAAGAAATGTTTTATTTAACGACGCACTCAACACATTTTATTTGTGGTTATATGGCATCAGACATATGGTTACGGACCACACAGATTTTGAGAGAAAACCCGCTGTCGCCACTACATGGGCTACTCTTTCTGATTAGCAGCAAGGGACCTTTTATTTGCGCTTCCCACAGGCAGGATAGCACAAACCATGGCCTTTGTTGAACCAGTTATGGATCACTGGTCGGTGCAAGTGGTTTACACCTACCCATTGAGCCTTGCAGAGCACTCACTCAGGGTTTGGAGTTGGTATCTGGATTAAAAAAACCCATGCCTCAACTGGGATCTGAACCCAGTACCTACCAGCCTGTAGACCGATGGCCTAACCACGATGCCACCGAGGCCGGTATGTCATGAATGAACACAAACATTATCACACTAAGACCTACGTGTACATGTATAGTCCTTCCCACAGAATGAATGAAAGGAAAGGAAATGGTTTATTTAACGACGCACTCAACACATTTTATTTTACGGTTATATGGCGTCGGACATATGGTTAAGGACCATACAGATATTGAGAGGAAATGCACTGTCACCACTTCATGGGCTACTCTTTTCGATTAGCAGCAAAGGATCTTTTATATGCACCATCCCATAGACAGGATAGCACATACCACAGCCTTTGTTGTACCAGTCGTGGTGCACTGGATAGAGCGAGAAATAGCCCAGTGGGCCCACTGACAGGGATCGATCCCAAACTGACCACACATCAAGCGAGCGCTTTACCATTAGGCTACGTCTCGCCCCCACAGAATGAATGAATGGATGTTTAACGACACCCAGTCAAACTATGTCCTTCCCACAGTGAACGTCTTTTTTATACTATGGAATTTACAACAAGTTATTTATTTTTCAGCCAATTTGTTTTCTAAATTGAACACAAAAATAGAGGGTTTTTTTTATATTTCCCAAACACTTTTACTTTTCTTCTTATGTCAAACAAAATTGAAATTATTTACAAAAAACATTTTTGTGAAAAATGGGACGGACTATAGTTTATATATTTCTCCCAACCAACTCACGGCTTCCCTACTGCACCCATTTGACTTCCTTCATTATACCATCTGTTGCTAAAAAAACAATTTGTCAAAGCTGAGCTACATATGTAGCTGATCCACAACATTAATTTGACCCGCCTCAGTAGTGTATGATAGGTGATAAGCCATATCAGACATATAAGGCTAGTATACAGGTAATGGGTTCGCACCCCAGTACCGGCTGCCACCCAGAGCAGGTTTAGTGACTCACTACACCAACTTCTCGCTCACTAACTACATGTACTGACTGGACAGCATGCTTGAACCTTAATTGGATACAAACACGAAAATAAGAATACATGAATGAACGTTAATTAATAAGCACCGGTATAGTAGGGGATTGTAGGAGGTGGTTACTGGTGTCAGAAATAAGCACTGAACACTATGTGACGTGACAGTACAAGATGTACATGTAAGTCCACAGATAAAGTTGATTTCATTTAATTTTTTTCATTTCAACTTATTTTCGTGCATATATTCAATTAAGACCGGCCTCGGTGGCGTTGTGGTAGGCCATCGGTCTACAGGCTGGTAGGTACTGGGTTCGGATCCCAGTCGAGGCATGGGATTTTTAATCCAGATACCGACTCCAAACCCTGAGTGAGTGCTCCGCAAGGCTCAATGGGTAGGTGTAAACCACTTGCACGGACCAGTGATCCATAACTGGTTCAACAAAGGCCATGGTTTGTGCTATCCTGCCTGTGGGAAGCGCAAATAAAAGATCCCTTTCTGCTAATCGGAAGAGTAGCCCATGTAGTGGCGACAGCAGGTTTCCTCTCAAAATATGTGTGGTTCTTAACCATATGTGTGATGCCATATAACCGTAAATAAAATGTGTTGAGTGCGTCGTTAAATAAAACATTTCTTTCTTTTATATTCAATTACGGTTCAAGCACGCTGTCCTGAGCACACACCTCAGCTATCTGGGCTTTCTGTCCAGGACAGTGGGTTAGTAGTTGGTGGTTAGTGGTTAGTGAGAGAGAAGAGGGTGTAGTGGCCTTACACCTACACATTGAGTCCTTAAGAACTCGCTCTAGATTGGAGCTGGTACCGGGCTGCAAACCCTGTACGTACCAGCCTGTAGTCCAATGCTTAACTGCTCCACTGAGGCCGGTGATAAAGTTGATGAAAAATGATTGCAGTAGGAGAGACAAGGATTTGGATGTGGAGGTGAACAGGAAAACAATTTTAAAGAGGAGCTGCTATAGAGCAGGTAGAAATGAGGTGGAATTCAGAGGAGAGAAAGGAAAGAGGGCAGGAAAATAAATATACAGAACTTCACATACGTTGTTTTCACTTCCTATTTATTGCACAAGTTTATTTTGTGCAAGAATATACACCACAAGACTATGTTCTTTTGCAAAATAAACAAGTGCAATAAATAGGAAGCAAACACAACGTATGTGAAGTTCTGTATTTATTACATACCTTCTTTTAGGTTTTACAAAAACGGTTTTAATTTAATGTCATGACAACACTTTGTTAAATCTATGTTCAAAACTCCTTTCATGGATTTACTCAACTTTAGAAATCATACTCTGTGATAGCCTTGTGTAATGTTTCAAATATGATGTGACGTCATTTGTAAATCATATATGACATCAGTAAATAAAAGGTGCTAACTGCAGTAAAAAGAAAAAGGGAATTCTCCATTTAAAAGTTCTGCTAAATAAATTTATCACATGGTTTCAAAATGTCTTTATCACTATAGTAAGATTGAATAGGTATGTAATAAATAATAATACTAACTAGTTTACTAGAATTCAATCCCAAAATCTATCAACGTTAAGGCCTTTGATGCCATTATATATAGTTTCCTTCAACATTATATAAACCTTTACTAAGTTCCAGATTATATTTATGCAGTCATCAGCATTTTGAGGCTGTTTTGTAATTCAAGAGCTGGTGTGATTATCAAGACAACAATAGAGAAATTAAATTGTTAATCTAAAGAAAACCCACCCATCTGTTATTTATATCCATGTTACACCCTGAGAGGACATTCCCCTTGTGATTATACAGTCATTACAAGATGGCCGCCTTGATGGAATTCAAACACGGGACCAGTTGTTACACGTCCATCCTATCTGCAATGTAGATTTGTTTGTTAAAGTGTTACCACTGACTGTACATTTGTGTAAAAGATTCAGTTCGAGATCTGTTTATTCATGAAACTGTATATATTGTTAGTAATTATTTAATGAATATACAAGCATTATTAATTATACCAGTGGAAACTGTATGTATAATTTACATTAATAAAACATACAGTCTGTGTTATATTTGGATTTGAATTTTGAAATTGTAAAGGTTTATAGTTAGAGTGAATTTGTTCAGTGGCACGTTATCACATTTTAAACTATGGCAGTTTGCTGTCTGACAAAGTGTTATTATAACACTTGGTAGAGAGAGAGAGAGAGAGAGAGAGAGAGAGAGAGAGAGAGAGAGAGAGAGAGAGAGAGAGAGAGAGAGAGAGAGAGATGGAGAGAGAGACAGCGAGAGGGGAGAGGGGGAAGAAAGGAGAGAGAGAAAGAGAGGGAGGGAGTGAGAGAAAGAGAGGGAGGGAGTGAGAGAAAGAGAGGGAGGGAGGGAAAGAGAGACACACACAGAGACAGAACAGAGAGACAGAACAGAGAGAGAGACAGAGAGCGAGAGACAGAGAGCAACATAGACATACATGTAGAGAGACACAGACAGAAAGTTATAGAGAATATGATTAATTACATCACTTAGGCATACATTAATTCATTAATATTTGATTATAATAATTACACAGCATGAGAAATCTAGCATTTTATTTTGCAATATAAATATATATATATATTTATATATATATATATATCTTTTTTTATTCCTACAGTATTTGACTTGGATATTAATATTACCAAAACGTTCAGTTAATAACCTTTCCCTATTAAAGGAGCTGTCAGATTTGTCACTGTGTAGATTTACTGAAGTTTTAATGAAATATTGATTAATACATATGTTACCTGGCTGTATGTAGATAAAAGTATGCATTATTTAACAGATGACTCTCACGGCTTTTCTGATTCTAGCATGATAAACATAATAAAATGTCAGGTGTTTGTTTGATTTTCATCACGATTGTAAATTAATATTTACCTTATGGTAACAGTTGCTCGTTGATTTAGTGTCTGACAGTTTTGACTGAAATGTTTTGAATTTCTAGCTGTCACAATCTTTTTAATTAAAAAGAAAGGAGACCATGTTTGTTTAAAACACCTCATTGCTTTCCAAACTCTGGTTATTCTTCCCTGAGTTTGTGGTCATTAATTTTCTTATATATACCCATTGGTGAGAACACCATTTAAAAAAAATATAAAATTATAACACATACATTTTAACACATATATGTGTGATAACAAGTTAAAGACATGGCTGCTCCAAGGTGATGATCAGGTCACCAATGCCATACCATATAGTCAAGAAAAGCAGGGTCTAAATTGACTACATTGTGATGTATAAGTTAATTTGAAATCTATTTGTCTGTGATACATAAATTAGGTACAAGCGCTATGGGCTGTAAATATTTTTTTGCTGAAAAAGACATTTAAATTTGCCTAAAATCTGTTTTTTAGGATATATGTAAGAAACAGAATACTACATTTGTATCCATTAGATATAATTTATTTTACAACTTGTTTAAAAATGTATCCAACTCACCTTTGCTCTTTAGACACACTTTAACACAATTTGATATCATGTAAATGGTATCTAATGGCCACTTATGTAGTATTCTCGATGTAACATGTTTTTAGCTGGCATGTTCAGTAAAACCTCTCAAAACCGGACCCTCTGTAAACCAGAATTCCCACAAAACCAGTAATTTCTCACGGTCCTTTTTTAAAAATCAGTACAGAACTTAACCTCTCTAAACCAGATACCTCTTAAAACAGGACATTTTACTTGGCCCCGAGGGTGTCTGGTTTAGAGGAGTTTCACTGTATATATTATCAAAATTACAAAGTTCTTATATTTTCTGACTTAAAGGGACATACCCTAGTTTTTAAACACTAAGGTATATGTTTTACTACTATGGCCATTTTTGGTAACTGAAATCATACTTTACTTAGATTTTATGGTTTAGATTACCATTCCGTACATTTGAAGTGTCTTTGGTCATCCTGGTGTTTTTAATATCACAAAATGCATTTCTCATATTTTTAAAAACACATGTGCCTCTGAGAAGTAACAGTTATGGAGTCGAGTTTTAGTCAACAGACTCATGTTTCACTCAATTGTAAATTTATCCAAATGTGTTTTAGGTTTGTAAATTAACTAAACTTAGTGTTAATTTCCACGGGTTGAAACTAGAGTATGTCCCTTTAAAAATATGATTATCTGTATAGTCGATGCATTTCCTTTGGTCATCCTAGTGTTTGTTTTATATAGATCAATATTAATTTTTCTCTATAATAATTTCATTTCATTTTTCTTCCAACATTCCCAACAAATAGAACATGTGATCTCGAACATATTTATCAATATAATGGTTTACATATCAAACCTTTTATAGGTTTTATTACTCAGATGTACTAGACGTAAGCCACAGGGACTTGTAGCGATCTTTATATGCCAGTTCATCAAGTCTATTTACATGTGTACAATCAATATATTTGTTTCTCTATACAATTAAACCTGTTTAAACCAATATATTTGTTTCTGTATACAATGAAACCTGTCTAAACCAGATCCTGAATAATCCACAATCCTGTCAAAACTGGTCACATGGCAAATGTTTTTAATTCTAAAATTCAACCCTCTAAACACCGGATCCTGTCTAAATGAGACAAATATTAGGTCCCTGGTATGATCTGGTTTAGACAGGTTTCACTGTATATTATATATGAAGAGTTTAGGTCCCTGGTATGATCTGGTTTAGCCAGGTTTCACTGTATATTATATATGAAGAGTTTAGGTCCCTGGTATGATCTGGTTTAGCCAGGTTTCACTGTATATTATATATGAAGAGTTTAGGTCCCTGGTATGATCTGGTTTAGCCAGGTTTCACTGTATATTATATATGAAGAGTTTAGGTCCCTGGTATGATCTGGTTTAGCCAGGTTTCACTGTATATTATATATGAAGAGTTTAGGTCCCTGGTATGATCTGGTTTAGCCAGGTTTCACTGTATATTATATATGAAGAGTTTAGGTCCCTGGTATGATCTGGTTTAGCCAGGTTTCACTGTATATTATATATGAAGAGTTTAGGTGCAAAACGCGATATATACATTTTTTTCATTTTCAGTAAAAGTGATTTTTTTTAATTGGCGTATATCGTGTTTTAATAAAAAACGGGATTTACCCAATACAATTTCATAAGGATCAATCACGTTTTGCGGCAAATCAGCAGGCCTACGATTAGCCCTTACTGACATACAATAATGGCTTTAACTAAAAAAAGAAAGAAAATGGTTTATATCGCGTTTTGCGCCTGAACTCTTCATATATATATGGTATATCAAAGGCAGTATTATGTGCTGTTCTGACTGGAATAAGGCATATAAAAGATCCCCTTATGATAAATGAAAAATTAAGTGGATTTTGTCTGAAGACTACATGAATATACCTATCAGAATGAATATTTCCAGTAGTGGTGGCATTAAACAAAACAAAGTTTACATTAACATCCATCCAAAAAACTCTAAAGTTAACTGGTATATTAAAAGACATTCTAAGAAAAAAGAAAGAAGAAAAAAAAAAAGCTGTCTGTTCTCTCTGTCCTACCTGTGGGAAAATACACAGAAGATTCCTACCTGTTAATGGCAAAATGTAGAAGGCTTCCCCAGAACACTGCTACCATAATTTGTGAGAGAAGTAACACGTTTTACATCCATTAGCCAGTGTGCTTTAGTGGTGTTGTTAAACAAAATACCCCACACTTTTGTAACTTTAAAAAGAGAAGAAAAGAATATATTTGTCACTCAGTAAGATGTAGCTTGGTGCTATAAAGCACTCATCTAATGTGCACTGGGCCTTAAGATCAATTATATCCATAACTGACATGAGGTTTTCCTATCCCAATTAGTGCCTATAACTGACATGAGTTTTTCCCATCCCAATTAGTGCCCATGATGGGTGTATTAAAACCATGGCATGTAATGTTCTGTCAGTGAGGCACTCATCATACCTTGAAAGTTGGTTTTGTTAACGACACCACTAGATCACATTGATTTATTAATCTTCAGCTATTGGATGTCAAACATTTGGTAAGTTGACATATTATGGTCTTAGAGAGGAAACCTGCTACATTTTTTCATTAGTAGCAAAGGATCTTTTATATGCACTATCCCACAGACAAGATAGCACATACCACGACCTTTGATATACTAGTCGTGGTACACAGGCTGTAAATAGAAATAACCCAATGGGCCCATGCTGCACCAATGGTGATAGATCCTAGACCAACCACTCACCAAATGAGTGCTTTACCACTGGGATACGTCCTGCCCATATCACACCTTGAAGCGATCAGTCTACCACTGGGCTATGTACCACCCATATCACCATATCACACCTTGAAGCGATCAGTCTACCACTGGGCTATGTACCACCCATATCACCATATCACACCTTGAAGCGATCAGTCTACCACTGGGCTATGTACCACCCATATCACCATATCACACCTTGAAGCGATCAGTCTACCACTGGGATATGTACCACCCATATCACCATATCACACCTTGAAGCGATCAGTCTACCACTGGGATATGTACCACCCATATCACCATATCACACCTTGAAGCGATCAGTCTACCACTGGGCTATGTACCACCCATATCACCATATCACACCTTGAAGCGATCAGTCTACCACTGGGATATGTACCACCCATATCACTATATCACACCTTGAAGCGATCAGTCTAACAGTGGGCTATGCACCACCCATATCACTATATCACACCTTGAAGCGATCAGTCTACCACTGGGCTATGTACCACCCATATCACTATATCACACCTTGAAGCGATCAGTCTAACACTGGGCTATGTACCACCCATATCACCATATCACACCTTGAAGCGATCAGTCTACCACTGGGCTATGTACCACCCATATCACTATATCACACCTTGAAGCGATCAGTCTACCACTGGGCTATGTACCACCCATATCACCATATCACACCTTGAAGCGATCAGTCTACCACTGGGATATGTACCACCCATATCACTATATCACACCTTGAAGCGATCAGTCTAACAGTGGGCTATGCACCACCCATATCACTATATCACACCTTGAAGTGATCAGTCTAACACTGGGATATGTACCACCCATATCACTATATCACACCTTGAAGCGATCAGTCTAACAGTGGGCTATGCACCACCCATATCACTATATCACACCTTGAAGCGATCAGTCTAACAGTGGGCTATGCACCACCCATATCACTATATCACACCTTGAAGCGATCAGTCTACCACTGGGATATGTACCACCCATATCACTATATCACACCTTGAAGCGATCAGTCTAACACTGGGCTATGCACCACCCATATCACTATATCACACCTTGAAGCGATCAGTCTAACACTGGGATATGTACCACCCATATCACCATATCACACCTTGAAGTGATCAGTCTAACACTGGGATATGTACCACCCATATCACCATATCACACCTTGAAGTGATCAGTCTAACACTGGGCTATGTACCACCCATATCACCATATCACACCTTGAAGTGATCAGTCTAACACTGGGATATGTACCACCCATATCACACCTTGAAGTGATCAGTCTACCACTGGGCTATGTACCACCCATATCACTATATCACACCTTGAAGTGATCAGTCTACCACTGGGCTATGTACCACCCATATCACTATATCACACCTTGAAGTGATCAGTCTAACACTGGGCTATGTACCACCCATATCACTATATCACACCTTGAGATCAGTCTACCACTGGGCTATGTACCACCCATATCACTATATCACACCTTGAAGTGATCAGTCTAACACTGGGATATGTACCACCCATATCACTATATCACACCTTGAAGCGATCAGTCTACCACTGGGATATGTACCACCCATATCACTATATCACACCTTGAAGTGATCAGTCTAACACTGGGATATGTACCACCCATATCACTATATCACACCTTGAAGCGATCAGTCTAACACTGGGATATGTACCACCCATATCACCATATCACACCTTGAAGCGATCAGTCTACCACTGGGCTATGTACCACCCATATCACCATATCACCAAAGCGATTGCTCTACCACTGGCATATGTGCCACCCATATCACCATATCACACAAAGCGATTGCTCTACCACTGGGATACGTGCCACCCATATCACCATGTCACACAAAGCGATTGCTCTACCACTGGCATACGTGCCACCCATATCACCATGTCACACAAAGTGATTGCTCTACCACTGGCATACGTGCCACCCATATTACCATGTCACACAAAGCGATTGCTCTACCACTGGGATACGTGCCACCCATATCACCATGTCACACAAAGCGATTGCTCTACCACTGGGATATGTGCCACCCATATCACCATATCATACAAAGCGTTTGCTCTACCACTGGGATACGTGCCACCCATATCACACCTTGAAGTGATCGCTCTACCACTAGGCTATGTACTGCCCATATCACTATATCACACCTTGAAGTGATTGCTCTACCACTGAGCTACATTCCACCCATATCACCATATCACACCTTGAAGTGATCGCTCTACCACTAGGCTATGTCTGCCCATATCGCTATATCACACCTTGAAGCGATCGCTCTACCACTAAGCTACGTCCCACACATATCGCCATATCACACCTTGAAGCAATCGCTCTACCACTGGGATACGTCCCACCCATATCACACCTTGAAGCGATCGCTCTACCATTGGGCTACGTCCCACCCATATCACACCTTGAAGCGATCGCTCTACCACTGGCATATGTCCCACCCATATCACACCTTGAAGCGATCGCTCTACCACTGGCATATGTCCCACCCATATCACACCTTGAAGCGATCGCTCTACCACTGGCATATGTCCCACCCATATCACACCTTGAAGCGATCGCTCTACCACTGGGCTACGTCCCACACATATCACACCTTGAAGCGATCACTCTACCACTGGGCTACGTCCCACACATATCACACCTTGAAGCGATCGCTCTACCACTGGGCTACGTCCCACACATATCACACCTTGAAGCGATCACTCTACCACTAGGCTACATCCCACCTATATCACCATATCACACCTTGAATGATGAATTAATGTTTAACGACACCCCAGCACGAAAAAATATCACACCTTGAAGTGATTGCTCTACCACTGGGATACGTGCCACCCATATCGCCATATCACCAAAGCGATTGCTCTACCACTGGCATACGTGCCACCCATATCACCATATCACACAAAGCGATTGCTCTACCACTGGGATACGTGCCACCCATATCACCATATCACACAAAGCGATTGCTCTACCACTGGGATACGTGCCACCCATATCACCATATCACACAAAGCGATTGCTCTACCACTGGGATACATGCCACCCATATCACCATATCACACAAAGCGATTGCTCTACCACTGGGATACGTGCCACCCATATCACCATATCACACAAAGTGATTGCTCTACCACTGGGATACGTGCCACCCATATCACCATATCACACAAAGCGATTGTTCTACCACTGGGCTACATGTACATCTTGACCCTCCTTGATCAGATTCTTGAAGTGTGGATTTGTATATGTCATAGTTGTGTCCACCATTGCTTCAGGATTGTCTGGAACTACTGCTGTCAATATTCTAGTTTCCTGGCCAGGAAATGAACTAGCAAGGATTATAGTCTTTTGCCAGCTTAAACAAGGCACGATGTCAATTTAATCATCTTTATCGCAATATTTGTTTAACAGTGTCTTATCTACACTAAGGGTACAATGTAATTTCTATGCAGTTTCCAACAAATCTGTGAATAGGGAATTGCAAGAAAGAAAAACCCCCAACATGTTTTGTTAATGCCAACTTGACACTTTTTTAATTTACTGTTATTTGGTGTCTAACATAATTATTTTGACATTTGGTTTATACAATTAAGAGAGGAAATCCTCTTCTAATGAAACATGTAAGGGACAGGATATCTAGTGCAGTCAGTAGAGTGCTTGCCTGGAGTGCTTGGTCATAGAATCAAATCAGCTCAACATTCTCTGATTGTTTTGTTTTTCCCATTCCAACCAGTACTCCTCAATTTCTTTCTGTGAGAAATTGCTTATAAAAGATCCCTTGCTGCTAATGGAAAAATCGAGCTACTTTCGGCCTACTAAAATCCAAACCTATATGTAGCTCCCTACCTTTTATTCTTTAGAACGACCATCAAAATTGCGCTAAATTTCCTTCACCAAAATGTGCATCCATTTCCCTTTGGCTTAATCCTATGGAACATTCAAAATTACATAGCACCATACCACCCCCCACCTGTTACCAGCTATGGTTGGACTGCTGGTGCTCCCTTGCACCTGCCTTGCAGGCAGTCCCTCCTTCATCCACCCCAACCCTTTCCTGTCCTGGACAGAAGAATCGGCTGAGGCCGGTACTTGTGCCCAGGGCAGGTCTGTGCTACAACAGCTTGCTCTGAATGTGCATGTTAAACAATTTCCCATTCCCATCCCCCCAATGGAAAAATGTAACTGGTTTCCTCTAAAGACTACATGTCAGAATTAATGAATGTTTGACATCCAATAGCCAATGATTAATAAATCAATATATGGTACCTTTAAACAAAACAAACCTTAATTTTAATTTCTAATGAAAGCTAGCAAAGGATCTTCTATATCCCCCAAATTTCACTGAAAAACCAATATGCCCAGTAACTGATCTCAATAGACCCCAAATTTCACTGAAAAACCAATATGCCCAGTAACTGATCTCAATAGCATATAATTACAAACTTCCCGTCATTATTTCATTTACTCTGTTCTGATTGGAGGGGTGGGATTTAGCTCAGTCAGGTGAGTTCTTGCTTGAGGTGCTTGCATTGCAGGATCAAACCACCTCGGTGGATCCATTCAGCTGACTGGGTTTTTTCTTGTTCCAACCAGTGCACCACAACTGGACAAAGGCCATGGTATGTGCTTTTCTTGTCTGTGAGAAAGTGCATGTAAAAGATCCCTTGCTGCTAATCAAAAAGAGTAGTCCATGAAGTGGCAACAGTGGGTTTCCTACCTCAGTATCTCTGTGGTCTTTAACCATATGTCTGATGCCATATAACCGTAAATAAAATGTGTCGAGTGTATCATTAAATAAACTATTTCCTTCCTTCATTAGGAAAAATGTTTGACATCTGATAGCCGATAATTAATCAATGTGCTCCAGTGGTGTCATTAAATAAAACAAACTTTACTATTCTGACTGGATGACATCACTTAAAAGCTGAATGTTAACATTTTATAAACCTTAGAAGATGATGTCATTACGTCAAATGGGACATCATTTCATAAAACAGTTCATGGAAAGCATTTTAGAAACTGATTTTTGTGTATTTTTAGCTAAATAGAAGTATATATTGTTTGTACTTAAAAAAATTGTTTGACATTTTTTTTTGGTGAATTTATTGATGTATAACAGGTCACAATTGTAGTATAAAATCTTCATTACACTACGTAATTTTACATAATTTGTGACTGTTATCGATAAATTCACGAAAACAGACAAACAATTGTTATATATACTCTACAAAATGAATTAAGGACCAGTAGATATTTTCAGCTTTTTTTTATTAATGTGGTACAAATGAAATAGAGCTTAAAAGGTGCTGATGTATGTTACGGCATGTTCTTAAACTTAATTTAAATAACAATTTAGAGTAAACAAAATGACAAGTATAATTACAAACCACTGTAGCTGAAGGCACATTTCGATAGTTTTAATAAAGAAAGAAAGAAATGTTTTATTTAACGACGCACTCAACACATTTTATTTACGGTTATATGGCGTCGGACTTATGGTTAAGGACCACACAGAGTTTGAGAGGAAACCTGCTGTCGCCACTATATGGGCTACTCTTTCCGATTAGCAGCAAGGAATCTTTTATTTGAGCTTCCCACAGGCAGGATAGCACAAACCATGGCCTTTGTTGAACCAGTTATGGATCACTGGTCAGTGCAAGTGGTTTACATCTACCCATTGAGCCTTGCACTCACTCAGGGTTTGGAGTCGGTATCTGGATTAAAAATCCCATGCCTCGACTGGGATCCGAACCCAGTACCTACCAGCCTGTAGACCGATAGCCTAACCAGGACACCACCGAAGGTGGTTGTTTTAATAAATGCCTGAAAAAAAACCCACTGCATGCAAGATTTTAACATTGTAGCAGAAGGCACATTTTGGTGGTTTTAATAAATGCCTGAAGAACCACTCAATACAAGATTTTAACATATTGTATTATTTAAAATGTGCTGCAGTATTAATCAATTGTTTCCTAGCTTTACTTTGTTACTTAACATTTTAATGTTTATTTGGAAGAGAAACATTTACACTAACATCCAACATTCATGTATAGGCTTTGTAGAACTTACTGGCAAGTTCCATTGTTCAATTCTATCAGTATTTTCTTGTCCATTATGATTGTAACTGTGGCAGTTCAGTGTGTTTGAAACCATACAAAGTATGCTTACAAACATTGACACACGTTTGCAACCTGGTTGGGTGTGAACGCAAGCTTTTTCTGTTTTATGATCAATAAGATTATGTTTTCTTTACTGCCCCAGTTGTTGAGTATGTGTCCTGAAGCAATGTGTGGATGTATATTTTAACACATATACCACCTGGCTGGGTATGAATGAAAGCTCTTGTTTATTATCAAATGATCAATAATTATAGTTTTTAGCTTTATTGCTCTAGTGCTTCCGTTTTCTGGAGCAGTATTGTTAAGATACTGTATATTTACAAAGATTGGCGTTTTTGTGTTGTTGTTGTGTTGTTGTTGTTGTGTTTTTTCCGAGGGGGGTTGGTGGTTTTGTTGAGGGGTTTTTTATGTTATTTTATTTTATTTTAATTTTTTTGTCAGTTTGTTAATAGAGATTATTATACAAACTTGTGTGCCATACCGATTTTACAAAACGATGAATCCTGACGTGAGTTTTGTAAAATCAGTACGATTCACATGCGAGTGTAATAATTTCTTTATTATCCACATTATCCATAATATTATTGTTATGAATAACAAGCTAGGACCATGTCAAAGTGTTCAAATGTAACTAAAAGGAGATGATGAAATGATGTAATTTTTGTAAGCATTTACACAGAGCTAAATTACGTCATTCTTTGTGAATATGAAATCATTGTGACACATGTGTGTTATATATCCCTGAATATCTTGTACCATGTGGATAATAAATACATGTATGTTTCAGTCAATGTCTAAAATTAGTTAATTTATAAAATGACTGAAATTTTTAGGCAGTTTGTAAAGTGACTGGTTCCCAAATAGATCACTTTATAAATTGCCTAAATATTTCAATCGTTTTACAAATTGACTGAAAAATCAGCCATACATATGACAGATTAAAGGCACAGACCCTAGTTTTTAAACACTAAGGCATATTTTTCACCTACACCCTAGTTTCAACCATAAAAGTTAAGATAATTTACAAACCTGTAACAAATTTGGATACAACAGAGTGACGTTGAAATACCCCTGAAAATAGACTAAAATCCAACTACATGTACATAACCATTATATCTTAGACGCACATGTATGCATTTTTAAAAATATGAAAAATGTATTCTGTGGTATTAGAAACACCAGGATCACCAAAAACACTTCGGTTGTATGGAAATGGATAACCTAAACACTAAAATATAAGTATGCGAGTAATGTTTGATTCCAGTGGTCATAAATGGTTCTATAGTGAGAAATATGCCTTAGTGTTTAAAAACTAGGATCTGTCCCTTTAATGATTTTAGTTAATTTGATGAAAGAAAATGAAAGTAATGAGTATATTTCATCATAACTTTACACACATACCGGGTAATAAATATTTTTCATTTATTATAAAAACAAGAATTACACTTTTTCAAAGATAGGACAGCACACACCACAGCTGGTGATATACCAGTTGTGATGGCACTGGTTGGAATATGTGACTATTATTACATATACATGTATGCAGTGTATTTTCTTATGTAGAATATTCCTTCCTTCTTCATGCCTGTCATCCCTTTTGGGTCATAGACCATTGACTACAGTTTTCTAGAGTTGTCTGTCCTGGGCTCTGGTTTCAGGCTGCCTCCAGGTGCATCCTGTCTTTGGTGTCCACCTTTGCCATGCGTTCTATGGGCGGCCTTTTTTTCTTCTGCCTTGTGGGTTCCATGTCAGAACATTGGTGTGTGTATATTCAGTGTGTGTCTGGTCACTCTAATGTTTGTAGTAATCCAATGAGAGAGGCGGGACGTAGCCCAGTGGTACAGCGCTCGCTCAATGTGCGGTCAGTCTGGGATCGATCCCCATCGGTGGGCCCATTGGGCTATTTCTCGTTCCAGCTAGTGCACCACGACTGGTATATCAAAGGCCGTGATATGTACTACCCTGTCTGTGGGATAGTGCATATAAAAGATCCCTTGCTGCTAATCGAAAAGAGTAGCCCATGAAGTGGTGACAGCGGGTTTCCTCTCTCAATCTGTGTGGTCCTTAACCATATGTCTGATGGCATATAACCATAAATAAAATGTGTTGAGTGCATCGTTAAATAAAACATTTCTTTTTTTAATCCAATGAGAAACACACTGGATATAAAGACACTGATGATGTGAACAGAAACCCTATGACCTCTGACCTGTGCCCATGACAGGCGTGTGCTACAACAGCTTGTGCATGTAAAACCCTATGACCTGACCTGTGCCCATGACAGGCGTGTGCTACAACAGCTTGTGCATGTAAAACCCTATGACCTGACCTGTGCCCATGACAGGCGTGTCCTACAACAGCTTGTACATGTAAAACCCTATGACCTCTGACCTGTGAGCATGACAGGCGTGTGCTACAACAGCTTGTGCATGTAAAACCCTATGACCTGACCTGTGCCCATGACAGGCGTGTCCTACAACAGCTTGTACATGTAAAACCCTATGACCTCTGACCTGTGCCCATGACAGGCGTGTGCTACAACAGCTTGTGCATGTAAAACCCTATGACCTCTGACCTGTGCCCATGACAGGCGTGTGCTACAACAGCTTGTGCATGTAAAACCCTATGACCTCTGACCTGTGCCCATGACAGGCGTGTGCTACAACAGCTTGTGCATGTAAAACCCTATGACCTCTGACCTGTGAGCAGAACAAAATCTAAGTGTAACTTTAGGGCAGGACATAGCCCAATGGTAAAGTGCTCACTTGGTATGCAGTCAGTTTGGGATCAATCCCCATTTAGTGGGCCCATGCATAGGGCTATTTCTCATTCCAGCCAGTGCACCACAACTAGTATATCAAAGACCATGGTATGTGCTATCCTGTCTGTGGGATGGTGCATATGAAAGATCCCTTGCTACCAATAGAAAAATGTAGCGGGTTTCCTCTCTAAGACTATATGTCAAAATTACCAAATGTTTGACATCCAATAGTCGATGATTAATAAATCAATGTGCTCTAGTGGTGTCATTAAACAAAACAAACTTTTAAACTAAAGTTTAACTTTAGTCATTAAAAAGGTCTTATTAGGTGGAAATATCTGACTCATGCAGAACAATCCGTTAATGTATGATAAATGCAGAACAATCCGTTAATGTATGATAAATGCAGGTGTTTATATCCACATTGTGCACACACGATTCATTTTGGTCAACAATGTATTATATATTTAAGACTTAATTAGTCCTGAACACATTTAAAACAAATCAGTGATGATGACCTTCTGTAAAGTTGGATCCTAATTGTCAGGAAGAAATCTTATCGAAACAAAATGTTAACAATTTACAATGAACATATATGATATATTTTTTAATTGCAATTAACAGTGAAATAGATGTCTGTTCTTGTTTATTTTATGGTATTGATATTTTGGAGTGGTTTGAATGTATTGTTAAAATAAGTTGACATATAATTGGAAAGATGATTTATTTAAAAGCAACAACAAAAACACCTTATGTTGCTTATTTTTTGGTGTGGAGTATAATTAACATTATGTAAATATTTCCCATTAGAAACTCGGCACCTGACTGATGTATTACTGCCTTCCACTCCTATCACTCAGTTCCTGTATTATGTTGTAACTGGAAAAGGTCAACCTGAATGGAATCCAGAGTGATCAAGTAATTCTACCGATACTGCAGTTTAAAGAAATCACTAATATCATGGCAGCTGTTTCAAAAATGACCTTCTGTTAAATAGCTTTATTCGGTCAACACAGATTTAATTGTTGTCCAAACTGGCCTCTGTTGTCTAGTGGTTAAACTATATGACTGGTAGGTACTGCCCTGCATTCAGCAACAGTGAGCAACCCTGATGTTCGTGAACAACGTAACTGGTTCCTGATGTGGGTTATTCCATATTATGTTAAAGAGCATAAACCAGACTAGCAAACATTTACCTATATACATGTAGTTTGGTTGAATGTATCAATATATATATATATATATATATATATATATATATATATATATATATATATATATATATATATATATATATATATATATATATATGAGCACAAAAGTCAAGACAATGAATATGAATGAAAAATAGTTTTGATTAATGAAACCACTAGATCACATTGATTAATTAATCAGCAGCTTCTCGATGTTAAACTTTTCATAATTCTGACAAGTATTCTTTCGAGAAAATCCACTACATTCTTCCAATAATTAACAGCAAGGGATCTCCACAGACATGACAGTACATACCATGACCTTTGATATATCAATGATGGGTCACTGGTTGGGATGTGAAAAAATGGAACCATTAAATTTAAAGGATCCAGCACACAAATATTTGCATGCATATGTACATGTATGTAAAAACTGCATGTTGTCGAAACAAACCATTTATCAGGGCTGATTTGGATCTAGGCCACTCTGTAATACATGTATTTAATAAAGAAAATAAAGGAATATTTGTTTAATGACACCTCAGCACATTTTGAACAAAAGCAACATGTTAAATTAGGTATTTATGGTAATTTTGACACTTAATTTTGCTTAAGACACAAAGTGATTGGAAACTGATCACCACATAGTCTATTTGTACTGAAATGGTAGCAAGGAACCTTTTATATATACTTTCCCATACCATGGTCTTTGATGTACCTCTACCAGTGGAGGGAAATTTACGGGAATGGGGAATAAAACTGAGTTAGTTAAAGGTCATCAATCTTATAAGGGGCGGAACGTAGCCCAGTGGTAAAGTGCTCGCTTGATGTGTGGTCGGTCTTCGTGGGCCCATTGGGCTATTTGTCATTCCAGCCAGTGCACCAGGCTAAAGCTCTCTAACAACCACTAATGTAGTATTCTCTGTTTATCATACAATAGCTAGCATATCCAGATCTTTTTTCAGATCACATACTTTCAGAATTTGGTAACTTTGCATATTAGATGTAAATTAATCGAGGTCATGGCACTATGTTTATTGACATTTAAACTAACGTACAATGTATGCATTTATAGTCGTTAAACAAAAACATTTCAATAGCAACTTTACACTGAAAGTTGTCCAGCATTCAGAAAACAAAAAATGTTGTACACTAGTTTATTTTGATGTAAGGATATCCATAATGACATCATTCAGGTTTGACATCATTTCCATTCAAAAAGACACTGCGTCACATATTCTTATGTCATTTGACCATTGGGTAATGACTGACTGGAATTAAAGTTGCATATACAGTTTACAAAAATATGATTATATGATAAAGAGATTATTACCCTTGTGTGTTTCGATATCGTCAAATTATATCATATATTAGGAATAAAAACAATTTTTATTCCAAATATATGATAATGACGATACCTAAAAACACTCTGGTAATCATTTCTGTTTGTCATCAGTATAGATATATATATATATATATATATATATATATATATATATTATGTCAGTACAGGTTAGTAATTAACCACTATAGGACAGCTACTGTCATTTGTCACAATATGTTTTAGTCAATGAGATTTTCTCACCTGGTAAAGCTATATATAATGTCAGTACGGTGTATTAGTGTAACAGCTAGGATCAGACAGACTTAAGGGGAGCTATTTGGAAGGCACATTTTTCATAGAATACCACAATGTATAGCCAAGGATTACTGATGGCTGACATCTCTCGTTTGTAGTAAAGACAGTTGACTATAACAAGTCCTGCATGTTAATTCTTTGAGCTATAAATATTCCGACGTGTCTCATGAATTGACTGAGACTAATTCTCCAGATGCATGTAACTCTACATCAAGATCTTGGATGAATGTAGATAAATTCACTTTGTCTGTAATACACCTGGGAAATAAATCGACAAAACACGATTCCATAAATAGACAGAGAACATGACATATAGCTCTGTAATAAAATGTAAAACTGAATCCGTTTATACTTGAGATATCGATCAATCGATCCATGTGTCCATATATCCAACTGGGGACACAATGTAGCCCAGTGGCAAAATGCTCACCTGATGCATGGTTGGTCTGTAGGATCGATCCCCATCAGTGGACTCATTGGCTGTGGCATATGTGCTCTCCTGGCTGTGGGATGGTGCATATAAAAGATTGCCAGCTACTAATGGAGAAATGTAGCAGGTTTCCTATCTATAAGACTATATGTCAGAATTACCAAATGTTTGACATCCAAAAGCCGATGATTAATAAATCAATGTTCTCTAGTGGTGTCATTGAACAAAACAAACTTTTAAACTTTCAGCACTCACTTATACATTACTCCCTACATTTTCCATCAAAATTGTCACTTTTTTCTGCTGTGCTAAGTGTCAGCTGCATTTACAGGTTTTATTTCATTGGGCTGTAAATCATTTAGTGTCACATTTAATCATCAGGTTTCATTGTGGTTATCCTTACTGTGTATACCTCCTACAGCTATGTGGTCATTTGCCATACTCTAACTCTATGGATTCTACACAGAATTCACGGCTCAATCCAATTTTCAATTTGGAGAACCCCCAGAGATGTATAATTCAGTGATTCGAGTAATAACAGCCTTTTGTAACACATTATTATTAGGTGTTGCATAACATCCATATCGGTCCTCTCTAGTTGTTTTCAAATCCTCTGCTGTCTGTGGCTGATGGTTGATGGAACGGATGTTTAACAATGCCCCGCTGTGGACGCAAGACAAACTGTTCACTGATTGAGTGCATCGTTTATCTATAGGGAATTACTACCTGTTGGTTGTGTGTGATTTAATGTCATCCTATTATATAAGAGCGTCTGAAATGAAAACCATACAGTTTTGATTTATTTGTGTGTGTGTGTGTGTGTGTGATTTTTTTTAATGTGTTGCATTATTTGGTTATATACATTTTACTGTTAAATTTGGATTATGCATTTTAGATTTTGATACTTTTATTATTATTACCAGATCAGTTTATTACTTGGTTTAATACTTATTAGTTAAAATGTAGTAATTTGTTTTATATTCGGGGACATACCTACTGAGGGAAAAGGGGACAATTAACTCTCCCCCACCCCATAAAAAAGAGTGTCCATTTTTAGTTTGGAAGAGCCTTTTTGACCAAATGGAAAAAGAAAGAAAGAAATGTTTTATTTAACAACGCACTCAACACATTTTATTTACGGTTATATGGCGTCAGACTTATGATTAAGGACCACACAGAGTTTGAGAGGAAACCTGCTGTCACCACTATATGGGCTACTCTTTCCGATTAGCAGCAAGGGATCTTTTATTTGTGCAGGATAGCACAAACCATGGCCTTTGTTGAACCAATTATGGATCACTGGTCGGTGCAAGTGGTTTACACCTACCCATTGAGCCTTGCAGAGCACTCACTCAGGGTTTGGAGTCGGTATCTGGATTAAAAATCCCATGCCTCGACTGGGATCCAAACCCAGTACCTACCAGCCTATAGACCGATGGCCTAACCAGATGCCACCAAGGCCGGTCTCTGATGGAAGCATGCCAAACATGTACCATTACCCATACCCATTGATAGTGAACCATTCTATTCTAAAATATAAATTTGCAACCTTAAGTAAACTTTATTCACATATGACCAAACATCCATGTATATTTTCCATATTATTTTTGGACACTTGATGAGTAGAACATCTGTAATCAGATTTTACAAAAAATACTACTAGTACTTCATTACAAAATCAGCTTCTTGAAAAAATCTTTATTTTAAGCACTACTGCAATACATAATACATAATACATAATTGATGTAAGAGGACAATTGGTGACCTAGATAAAAAGCATGTGAATCAGCGTCTGATTATATGGTACATTAGATTTTGAATACTTATTGCCCTCTACATACACTCATTGTGCAAATTGCAAAAAATACTGTTAGACATTTTCAAAAACAATTGGTTATACTTAGATAAAAAGCATGTGAATTAACCAGCTTCTGATTATGGTACATTAGATTTTAAAATATAATGCCTTCTGCAAATATGCAAAAATTATTTTGTACGTGTTAATTTTTTTTTTTAATGTAGTTTATTTCATTACTTATGGGCGGGACGTAGCCTAGTGGTAAAGCGCTCGCTTGATGCACGGTCGGTCTGGGATCGATCCCTGTCGGTGGACCCATTGTGCTATTTCTCGTTCCATCCAGTGCATCACAACTAGCATATCAAAGGCCATGGTATGTACTAACCTGTCTGTGGGATAGTGCATATAAAAGATCCCTTGCTGCTAATCGAAAAGAGTAGCCCATGAAATGGCGACAGCGGGTTTCCTCTCTTAATATCTGTGTGGTCCTTAATGATATGTCTGACGCCATACAACCATAAATAAAATGTGTTGAGTGTGTTATTAAATAAAACATTTCTTTTTTTCCCTTTTTTATTTCATTACTTCTATTTCTTGTATTGCTCCTCACCATGTGATTGTGATGTTGTTGTGTTTTAACTTGCAGACATCAGCCCCTGCTCCACAGGCCCCAGTAATATTTCAGCATTCCGAGATCTTTCATTTGCCTTTGCCTCTGAGAAGATCCCCGGAACCGTGATGGCATCGGACAACCTTCCATCGACCCCACCTCCTGGATATAACCCACAACGGCGGAGGGCGTCCATGCATGACGCAATAGACTTCACCAAAATAGATACCAAGCTTTATGATAAAAAGGTAAGTGAACCTGCTTAAATAGCCACCTCCTTTGTGTGGAAACTTCTAATATGAGCAGCATGGGGTGGAAAATAGCCCAGTGGTAAAGTGCTCGCTTGCTGCATTGTCGATCCAGGATCAATCCCCATTAGTGGGTCTATTGTCTACTTCTCCTTACAATGACTAATGTAACTCAGGCCATAGTATGTACTATCCTGTCTATGGAATATAGTGCATATATATTCATTCATTTCAACATATTTTTGTGCTTATATCCAATTAAGGTTCAAGCATGCTGTTCTGGGCACACACCTCAGCTATCTGGGCTGTCTGTCCAGGACAGTGGGTTAGCTGTTAGTTGGTTAGTGGTTAGTGAGAGAGAAATGGGTGTAGTGGCCTTAAACCTACCCATTGAGCCCTTAAGAACTTGCTCTGGGTTGGAGCTGGTACCGGGCTGTGAACCCTGTACGTACCAGCCTGTAGTCCGATGGCTTAACCACTGCGCCACCGAGGCCGGTAGTGCATATATAACAGTTCTCTTGCTGTTAATTGAAAATAGCAGCCCATGCAGTGGCAGCATGAAGCTAGCTAGGTTTCTGCTCTAGTGATCTGTATGGCCCTTAACCATGTGTCCAACATCTTATAAGATCAAATAAAAATGTGTTGAATTATAAATGCATCATTAAGTAAAACGGTTCATCCTTCATTCGTATCGAACATCACTTCTTCCTCCAGCAAAACCCCCAAACAAAATGGTGTCTAACTGGAGAAGATGCTACAATACACACAGCTAAATCTACATTTGTACCTCTATTTTATGTTTATAATGTGGCTGTATAAAATTATTTTCACAAATCATCTAAGTTCAATAAAAATTAACCTGGAGTAAGCAATCTTATCATCCATAATTAAAGGCTTTTGTAGAAGATATCGCTGGCACTATAATTTGTGATATCTCCTGATAAGTCAAATTTTAATCACAAGACAATGTTTTGTTATGTCACTGTGTTTGTTTCAGCACTAAACCTCCCATTAGTGATATCACGCCACTGTCCTTCTGCTAGTTAACGAGTCTACCGCTGACATTCAACCCATATTACTGACATTGTTTACAACTGTCACAAATGAAAAGAATGATAATGGTTATAAAAAGAATACCCCCCTCCTGTCTTGTGATATCATAATTTATCAGCAAGCCTCAGATTTCATACTTTTATCAACTCGTGCTGATAAATTATGATATCACAAGACACTCGGGGAGTATCCTCTATATATTCTTAAAAATGCTATATTAAAGTTACAATTAAGTGCCATACATTTTGTTATTGTAAAGTTTATTTGTAATAAATAACAACAAATTAATGATGCATGCATATTCTTTGCTCAGGAATATGGAAACTGTAAAGTGTTTATATGCTATGTAAACAGGTGGATTAGTACAATCAAATTATAAAAAATCACAAAATCAGTAAATCCACAAAATGTGACAAGTTGACTGTATATTAGTATATGGAGCCATCAGGAAGGAAGGACATTTTTTATTAAATGACACACTCAACTTACAGTTATATGGTGTCAGACATATGGTTAAGGACCACACAGATATTGAGAGAGGAATCCCGCTGTCACCACTTCATGGGCTACTCTGTTCGATTAGCAGCAAGGGATCTTTTATATGCACCAACCCACAGACGGGGTAGGTCTTTGATATACCAGTCGTGGTGCACTGGCTGGAATGAGAAATAGCCCAATGGGCCCACCAATGGGCATTGATCCCACACCAAGCGCACACTGTAGAGCAATCAGAGACAGATGAGTTGCACTAAGATAGCAAACTTGTCAACAATATACACCTGGTATAATGTTACGGAGTGTTCACTTCAACAGAATACACCCAGTTCCATCAGTCATGCATAAAGATTTTACAATAATCTTCTTTCTTTTATTAATAACTTAAATTATTTATTAATTTTTAAATTTTTATGGACATAGATGAAGGTATAATGCCTGCATTTCAAAGCAGACGTTAACAAATATTTGTTCTGCCATTGTGCAGCTTTCAGATAGCACATTTAAATTGGGCACTGTTCTCAGTTTGTAGCAGTTTTAAAAGATTTTCTTTGCAAATAAAATATTTTTATATTATTAGAATTACAATTTATTACATTTTCGTGCTTGAATATAAATTTATATATTCAATGGATTTCTGAACACACACATGCACATGTACATGCATATGCACATGTACATGTACATGCACATACACACACACATGCACACACACATTCACACACACACACACACACACACACACACACACACACACACATTCTCACTTAGATTTGCCTTTAATTAGAACAGATAATACTTTATTATTACCACTTACATGTATACAGTATTTCATTCCATGTAATAATTATTACTTTAGCATCTGTGTGTTATAATAAAGTATAATGTCTGATAAACGGAGGTTGGTTATAGTAATACCCAGATGGTTTTCTCCATTTGCCACACATTATGTACTGGTTTAGGTGTTATCTTGAACAATGTTGCAGCATGTGTGTATTACTGGTCAGGGGTTTCCCCAGGGCCGTTAGGCGTAGCGGCCCGACATGCCTTGGTCCGTAAAGTAAGCGCTTTGACGATGTGGAAGCGCCTTAAATCAATTGCCGCTACGCCTTGATTTGACATGACATAATGTTTTTAACATGCTCCTATACCACTACGGTTTCGTGCATGACCACCCCGGGTTCGACCTCTGGAGGCCAGGGACCCAGTCTGGGGCAGAAGTGCTTTAGAAAAACCATTTTCACAAGTACAAGCATGGCAGTCGACTACCTCTTGCAAACAACTTGTGTACCAGTATATCAAGCACACCTAATTACTATGACAGATAAAACACTTCCTAAATACCTAACAATGGACCAGTCGTCTGCTCACAACTGGTGTTTAGTAATTTTACCACAACTACTGGGACCGCTTATCCGTCAGGAAGGCGCTTACGCGTAACGGGATTCCCGTGCCGAGCAATCAAGCTTCAAGGCTGATCAAAGAAGATGCCCATTGACAGAATCAACTGTACCATTTAACTGAATAAACGATAGATGAAGCACTTTTTAAAAGTACAGTTAAGTTGGCAATCAATCATTTCTATCCTAACACCCCCTTCCCAAAACTCCCACACACTGAAAACATCCACGGCTCGCACTGTCGGTAGCCAGATTAGCCATTGGCTAATTAAAAATTATTTTTAAAACAATGGCTAATAAAATTTGCAAGTGGCTAAAAATTTTGCTAAACCATTTTCTATCTTCTGATGTGAACAAACGGTTACATAATCTGACAGCTCAAACATAATAATAATACCAAATATTCAATTAGCTTAATAGCGATCTCACGACCGGTAATGAGAAAATCCAGAATACAGCGTAGGCCTTATGATGTTTGTTTATTTTAATAATCACTGTTATTAAGTTTAACCGCATGCATTCGACATGTATGACAGCAATGTGACGGTAATTCAATGTCTGGAAGATCTGTAACTTGTTATTTTAACTTTGTAAAGTCTTTGAATCAAAGTGATAAAAACAAACTGACAATGCGTGTCGATTTGAATACACATGCCAGTTCAGGGCCGAAAGACATGTAGGTGATCTCAAGACAAGAGCTGAATTCAGCCAGATCGAGCGAAAACAAAACGTTCGCTACACTGGTTTGTGCGCTTCACGTTAAACCAAATGGACACGACGGACACCAGTCAAATAGTTCGCAAACGTTAGGAAGAACGTTCGTTGGCTGAACCGAGGAAAGCTCTCGACGCGAATATACATCATGCTTCAGAGTCAGCCGACACCCACGTGTCAAGAGGCTTCGTTGCAACACTGAACAATATGATTACACAGAAGTAAATCTTGATGTAAATTTGTAGAAAAACAATAGTTGTTAGCATCAATGAATACCTGACGGCAGTTTAATTTATTTCCTTTGTCTTTGTTAATTTTGTACCTATGGTCGAGAGATCGCAATCGCGGGAAATGAACATGCATTATTTATACAAATTGCAGTTAAACGTACACTGAATTAGCTTACAATAATCATATTTGTTAGATAATGTTAGATATATATTTGTACGACATTTAATAAGTTAGCTGGATTTTAAAAAGAACGTAAATTTTAATTTTATTAACGTTTAAAAAAATATTTTTTTTATATATACATGGAATATACTGTGAAGTCGGCATTCTTAGCCCAGGTATTCTACAAGCAGAAATCACAACAAGCATTTAACACGATGCTGAAATCAACAGCAACAACATGGCACAAATTATGAAATTGAGGGTGGGGAATTGATGGTTACTTTAAAAAAAAAGAGCATGATTAGCAGGATTGAAGGCAAACACTTAACTGTTTTCTACCCACTACCCCACTTATTTTGGCTTGATTTGTGTTCTACTGATGCTAAAAATGTAAGCGCCTTAAAACAATCCTGGGGAAAGGCCTGCTGGTAATTCTACAGGTGGACTGCAGCTTTTTAAACATATCCGATGTTCATTAGAATACAATCAGCCAACATAACACGGGATTGCCTCATGAGCAATCATCTGCAGAAAGCAATTTCAGTGTATTTGTTTTCTTTAAAATAAAATTGTCTGTCTTGGGGTTTTTGTGTTTACGGCAGTTATAGTGATATTTCATACATGCTCTTTCTAATTAGGCCTGAACAAATTATGTTTTTTTTTTCGAGAATAGGCATTTAAAAGTATGTACGTAGGTTAGCTTTTTAAAAACAAATACATTGATCGATACAGATCAAGATAAAATGTTACGTATACACTCTTTTCACCTACATGTTAATAAAAAATAATAATAATAAAAATAATACATCTAGAAAAAAATAGGCTCAGCTGTTTTTCTTAAGTACGGTAGGGTTCCTGGAAACACTCAATTTATTTTAGGCCTTATTATTGTAAGAGCTAGGTGGGCTTTTGGCTCAGTTGTCATACTTGAATAATATTAATGTTGCAGGCCCTCAGATTTTATGGAAACAATTGTTTCCGGTACCATGTCAGTAGCATGTCGATAAATCACGGAACCAAAATTACGTTTTCCATGATTATTATATCGAGTATGACTATTCTTTGAATTAATTTTACTTCTCGTCCTTGTTGCTCTTGTTTACCATTTTACACTATGGAATACTTCAATGAAAAGACTATTAGTGACCATATAGTAAACCATTTTACACTATGGAATACTTCAATGAAAAGACTTAGTGACCATATAGTAAACCATTTTACACTATGGAATACTTCAATGAAAAGACTATTAGTGACCATATAGTAGACCATTTTACACTATGGAATACTTCAATGAAAAGACTATTAGTGACCATATAGTAGACCATTTTACACTATGGAATACTTCAATGAAAAGACTATTAGTGACCATATAGTAGACCATTTTACACTATGGAATACTTCAATGAAAAGACTATTAGTGACCATATAGTAGACCATTTTACACTATGGAATACTTCAATGAAAAGACTATTAGTGACCATATAGTAGACCATTTTACACTATGGAATACTTCAATGAAAAGACTATTAGTGACCATATAGTAGAACATTTTACACTGTGGAATACTTCAATGAAAAGACTATTAGTGACCATATAGTAAAACATTTTACACTATTAGTGGAGAACATTTTACACTGTGGAATACTTCAATGAAAAGACTATTAGTGACCATATAGTAAAACATTTTACACTATGGAATACTTCAATGAAAAGACTATTAGTGACCATATAGTAAAACATTTTACACTATGGAATACTTCAATGAAAAGACTATTAGTGACCATATAGTAAAACATTTGTTTTGTTTAATGACACCACTAGGGCACATTGATTTATTAATCATTGACTACATGTATATTGGATGTCAAACATTTGATAATTTTGACATACAGTCTTAGAAAAGAAACCCACTTACATTTTTCTGTTAGTAGCAAGGAATCTTTTATATGCACCATCCCACTGACAGGATAGCACATACCACAGCCTTTGATGTACCAGTTGTGGTGCACTGGCTGGAATGAGAAATATAACCCAATAAGCCCACCGACGGAGATTGATCGAGACTGACTGTGCATTAGGCGAGCACTTTTCCACTGGGCTACATCCCAACCTAGCATGTAGTAAGTAAATGACATCTACCCCAATCAGTAACCATGACTACTTGTGCACTTGATCATATGCACTGTATATACATACACATATACTCAAATGCAACTATACACTGATGGAGGAAGTCTAAATGACATCTACCCCAATCAGTAACCATGACTACTTGTGCACTTGATCATATGCACTGTATATACATACACATATACTCAACTGCAACTATACACTGATGGAGG